>NW_011494633.1:6516085-6549492 GCF_000754665.1 Bison bison bison | reverse complement strand
TGAAGGCAGGAGGAGAAGGGGTGACAGAGGATGAGATGGCTGGATGGCATCACCGACTCAATGGACATGAGTTTGAGCAAGCTCCAGGAGTTGGTGATGGACAGGGAAGCCGGGCATGCTGCAGTCCATGGATCACAAAGAGTCGGACACGACTGAGCTATTGAACTGAACTGAAAGTGAACTCAAACTGTAAGCTCCCTTAGAGCCTGGTACAGAGCCTGACACAGTGCAGACACTCAAAAAATATTTTTTGAATTAGACAATGGACAAGCTGGGACCTCCCTGGTGGTCAGTGGTTAAAACTCCAAGTGCCCAGTGCAAGGGGTACTGGTTCTATCCCTGGATGGAACTAAAATCCCTCATGTCTCTAGGCCTTGCCAAAAAAAAGAGAGAGAGAGAAAGAGAGAAAACGGACAACTTGATAAAATATGATTGGGTAGTACCACAATAGAATGCATTTGTAGTTGATGAAACTGTCTTATTTAAGATGTATTGATTGATGGTGCAAAAGTAACTCAAAACAAGCTATTTAATGGTATATCACATGCTTTTTTTACTTCTTTTCTCCCGATCAACATTGGGGGGGAGGTATTTTATATAGGGATGCATGTCACTTTGGTAAGTGATGCAAAACTACTGAAGGAATGGTTATTATGTTGAATGATAAAATCAGGCACAACAATGAGATGACACTAAAAAGATGAAGTTCAATAGTCTGTAGTGGGTTGAACTGTGTCCCCCAAAATACTATGTTCAAGTCTTAAACCCTGATACCCATAACTGTAAACTTATTTGGAAATAAGGTCTTTGTAGATGTAAACAGATTAAAATGAGGTCAAACTGGTTTAAGCTGGGCCCTAAATCCAATCATCTTATCCATGAGAAGGCAGAAAGAATAAAAAACACAATCACAGAAAACTAACCAAACTGTGACATTGTACAGGAGGCAGTGATCAAGACCATTCCAAAGAAAAAGAAATCCAAAGCAGCAAAATGATTTTCTGAGGAGGCCTTACAAATAGCTGAGAAAAGAAGAGGAGCTAAAGGCAAAGGAGAAAAGGAAAGATACCCACCTGAATGCAGAGTTCAAAATAGCAGGGAGAGATAAGAAAGCCTTCCTCAGTGATCAAAGCAAAGAAATAAAGGGAAATAATAGAATGGGAAAGACTAGATATCTCTTCAAGAAAATTAGAGATACCAAGGGAACATTTCATGCAAAGATGGGCTCGATAAAGGACAGAAATGGTATGGACCTAAAAGAACAGAAGATATAAAGAGAGGTGGCAAGAATACACAGAAGAACTATACGAAAAAGATCTTCATGACCCAGATAACCACAACTGTTTGATCACTCACCTACAGCCAGACATCCTGGAATGCGAAGTCAAGTGAGCCTTAGGAAGCATCACTACAAACAAAGCTAGTGGAGGTGATGAAATTCCAGTTAAGCTATTTCAAATCCTAAAAGATGATGCTGTTAAAGTGCTGCACTCAGTATGCCAGCAAATTTGGAAAACTCAGCACTGGCCAAAGGACTGGAAAAGGTCAGTTTTCATTCCAGTCCAAAGAAAGGCAATGCCAAAGAATGTTCAAACTACCACACAGTTGGACTCATCTCACACACTAGCAAGTGAAGTCGTTCAGTCATGTCAGACTCTTTGCAATCCCATCGACTGTGGCCTGCCAGGCTTCTCAATCCATGGATTTTCCTGGCAAAAATACTGGAGTAGGTAGCCATTTTCTTCTCCAGGGGATCTTACCACCCAGGGATCGAACCCAGGTCTCCCACACTGCGGGCAGACTCTTTACTATCTGAGCTACAAGGGAAGCCCACACACTAGCAAAGCAATGCTCAAAATTCTCCAAGCAAGGCATCAACAGTACATACATGAACTGAGAACTTTCAGATGTTCAAGCTGGATTTAGAAAAGTCAGAGCAATCAGAGATCAAATTGCCAACATCCACTGGAACATAGAAAAAGCAAGAGAGTTTCAGAACAACATTTACTTCTGATTCATAGACTACATAAAGCCTTTGACTGTGCGGATCACAACAAACTGTGGAAAATTCTTCAAGAGATGGGAATACCAGACCACTTGACCTGCCTCTTGAGAAATCTGTACACAGGTCAAGAAGCAACAGTTAGAACCATACCTGGAACAACAGACTGGTTCCAAATCAGGAAAGGAGTATGTCAAGGCTGTGTATTGTCACCCTCCTTATTTAACTTATATGCAGAGAACATCATGAGAAATGCTGGGCTGGAGGAAGCACAAGCTGGAGTCAAGATTTCTGGGAGAAATATCAATAGCCTCAGATACGCACATGACACCACTCTTATGGCAGAAAGCAAAGAAGAACTAAAGAGCCTCTTGATGAAAGTAAAAGAGGAGAGTGAAAAAGTTGAGTTAAAACTCAACATTCAGAAAACTAAGATCATGGCATCCAGTTCCACCACTTCATGGCAAATAGATGGGGAAACAGTGGAAACAGTGACAGACTTAATTCGGGGGGGCTCCAAAATCACTGCAGATGATGACTGCAGCCACAAAATTAAAAGGCAACTGCTCCTTGGAAGAAAAGCTATGACAAATCTAGACAGCATATTAAAAAGCAGAGACATTACTTTGCCAACAAAGGTCTGTCTAGTCAAAGCTATGGTTTTTTCAGTAGTCATGTATGGATGTGAGAGTTGGACCATAAAGAAAGTTGAGCATGGAAGAATTGATGCTTTTGAACTGTGGTATTGGAGAAGACTCTTGAGAGTCCCTTGGACTGCAAGGAGATCCAACCAGTCCATCCTCAAGAAAATCAGTGCTGAATATTCATTGGAAGGACTGATGTGGAAGATGAAACTCCAATACTTTGGCCACCTGATGCAAAGAATTGACTCATTTGAAAAGACCCTGATGCTGGGAAAGATTGAAGGTGGGAGGAGAAGGTGATAACAGAGGATGGGATGGTTGAATGGCATCACTGACTCGATGAACATAAGTTTGAGCAAGTTCCGGGAGTTCGTGATGGACAAGGAAGTCTGGCGTGCTGCAGTACCTGGGGTCGCAAAGAGTTGAACACGACTGAGCGACTGAACCAAACTGAACTAAATCCAATGAATGCAACATTTATAAGAGAAAAGAGGAGACTGGGTACAGAGACACAGAGATCACACGGGCCATGTGAAGACAGAGGCAGAGATTAGAGTGATATAGCACAAACCAAGGAATACCAAGGATCCCCAGCAATCACCAGAAGGTTGAAGAGAGGCAAGGAAGGCCAGCAGAGGAAACAAGGCTTTGCCAGCACCTTTACTTTGGACTTTCAGCCCAGTAATCATGTAAAGATGTAAGAGTTGGACCATAAAGAAGGCTGAGTGCCAACAAATTATTGCTTTCGAACTGCAGAAGACTCTGGCGAGTCCCTCGGACAGCAAGGAGTTCAAACCAGTTGATCCTCAAGGAGATTAACTATGAATATTCATTGGAAGGACTGATGCTGAAGCTGCAATACTTTGGCCACCTGATGTGAAGAGCTGACTCATTGGAAAAGACCCTGATTCTGGGAAAGATTGAAGGCAGGAGGAGAAGGGGACGACAGAAGATGAGATGGTGGGATGGATGGCATCACTGACTCAACGGAATTGAGTTTGAGCAAACTCTAAAAGACAGTGAAGGACAGGGAAGCCTGGAGTACTGCAGTCCATGGGGTCACAAAGTGTTGGACACAATTTAGCAACTGCCTCCAGAACTGTGAAAGAATAAAGTAGCCTTATTTAAATCCACCCAGTTTGTGGTAATTTGTTATAGCAGCCCTAGGAAACTAATACAGGGTTAAGCCAAGTTCTGTATCTTCCTACTGCACGATGGAGAATGAAGGAAAACAGGCTTAACAGGTATTCTTATGGAAAAGGTCTGGCAGTTTCAGCAGACCAGAGGCTCGACATTATAATACATAAAGCTAGAGAGATCCTTACATTTTGAAATATAGCTTGGAAGAAAAGCAATGACAAACCTAGACAGCATATTAAAAAGCAGAGACATTACTTTGCCTACAAAGGTCCGTACATTCAAAGCTATGATTTTTTTTCAGTAGTAATGGACATAAGTTTGAGCAAAATCCAGAAGATGGTGAAGAATAGGGAAGCCTGGGGTGCTGCAGTCCATGGGGTTGCAAAGAGTCCAATAGGACTGAGTGACTGAACAACAGCTCTGCACTAGCGAAGGTATGTATAAGGTATTGAGTCTTTTTCAGATGCCACGTTTAAAAGAGGAAATAAAAAGCATCTGGAATGCATTTTTAAATGTAATGTAGAAAGTGCCTCAAAATTAAGTCATGTTATCACCCAATGTTACTGAGCAATTATTCTACATATACTTGGGCCACCTGATGCAAAGAGTCAATTCATTGGAAAAGACACTGATGCTGGGAAAGATTGAAGGCAAAAGGAGAAGAGGGTGGCAGAGGATGAGATGGCTGGATAACATCACTGACTCAATGGACATGAGTTTGAGAAAACTCCAGGAGACAGAAAAGGACAGAAGAACCTAGTGTGCTACAGTCCATGGGGTTGCACAGAGTCAGACATGACTTAACAACTGAACAACAACAAAAATTCTACACATATAGAATACAGTCTAACATCCAGGAAGAGCTCACCCAACTCCCACTGAGGTGGGGCTCTAACATGGGTACAACATGACGGGAAGCTACTGAAGGGTTTTAAAGGAAAGAATGATGAGAATGACATGGAAGCTTCTATATTTCAGATGGATTACTAAGGGAACTTTGTGAGGATAGATTTGATCAGGACAAAAGGAGACAAGGGGAGATAAATTAAAAGGCTGGAATAATAGAGAAATGATGAATTCCATAATTACGATGGCGACAGTAAGAATTAATAGGAAGTGAGGGATCTGAGGAATATTTAAGACATAAAGCCAGAGCACTAATACAATAACATTTGACTCTCAAAACTATTATGAGAATGAATTACACTAATATATGTCAAAGTGCTTAATACACAATAGGCACAAACAATAGACATCTAAACTCTCCTTTCCAGAGATCATAAGATTGAAATACATGTAACTCTGACAAGACAAACTGGTTATATGATTAGGAGTTATCTGTTGTCACTTCTGAGGCAAGCTCAGTTCAGTCACTCAGTTGTGTCCGACTCTTTGAGACCCCATGAACCGCAGCACGCCAGGCCTCTCTGTCAAGCTCATTTCTTCTTAAAATGCAAATAGCGTTATATATATAAATGTGTAGGTATATAAACACACACACATATATAAGTACCTATGTCTACAAACATATACACACATCCTTTAGATTTTGTCCTTGTGTTAGATCAAGCTTCTGAGACCAATGAAGAAATACACTCTAAAAGGCTGATTTCCCTCCAATTTTACTCCCACATCAAACAGGAAATGAGACTCACATGATAAACTATATGCTGTTTAGAAGTGTTGTCCTTTCGAGAAACGTCTGAAAGGAGAGAAAAACCAGACAGAAATGGAATGTATACATTGAAAAAAAAAGCTAAAAATTCTAAATGAAATGGTTGAGCTTTCCATACTACAGGGAATGAGCTTATTGATAAGCATACATTTTTGCTTAAGGTAGCTTTTGATGCAATAAACATTTCATTTCTAAGCCAACATATGTGTTCATTTATGCTGAGCTATTAATATCTTTTCAGAATATGAAAAATAAATACACATGAATTTCCAACATAATAATACTGTAAGATGAAAATCCCAACTTAAAGCCTTTTTATTGACTGAGTAATCAACACATAAAACTTGAACAGATATGTTATCAAAGGATCCAAGTTACAACATGAAGAGTCCCTGACTTCAGATGTATTGTCACTTTATCTTAAAAAAAAGCTGCTGTGTGATAAGATAGCCTACCAATTAGGAATCATAATTATTAAGCTGAATATATTAAGAGAAAACTTTAGCTAGGAGAAAGAACTAAAAATACAATGAACATTCAGGAAAAGTATCAGTTGTTATGAAATACTATAAAATTTGATTGAGCAAATATGTTTTAAGTACTTTTGATAACTATATTTTTAATTACTTATAAATCCATTTGAAAAGCATGTGAAAATTGTATATAATATGAACCTCATATTAACAAAAATATGAAATCTTCAAATGAATGATATCCAGAAACGTAATTATTCAATCCTTTCTTCTAAAAAAAAATATTTATTTATTTGGCTGCACCGTGCCTTAGTTGCAGTATGTGAACTCTTAGTTGCTACATGTGGGGTCTAGTTCCCTGACCAGGGATCAAACCCAGACCCCCTGCATTGGTAGTACACTGGACCACCAGGGAAGTCCCTGTAATCCTTCTTTGTAGAAGACACTTACTTCACCTTCAACCATTTTTACTTACTCAAGAAACAGTTTTTGTGCAACCCTGTGCCCTAGACAACGATCCACATGCTGAAGACACAGATATGAACATAACACCATTTACGTGGTGCTAGTGGTAAAGAATCCGCCTGTCAATGCAGAAGATGCAAGAGACATTGGGTTCGATCCCTGGGTCAGGATGATCCCTTGGAGAAGGAAATGGCAACCCACTCCAGTATTCCTGCCTGGAAAATCCCATAGACAGAGGAGCCTGGCGGACTACAGTCCATAGGGTTGCAAACAGTCGGACTGACTACACACACACACACATACACACAGGGGAAGTTTAGGAAGACTCCAAATTTTTTGACTTAGGTGAATGCGTAGATCATAGTGCCATTTGCCAAAATGAGTACTGTAAAAAAGAATTACAAGTTTAGGACCAAAGACAATGCATATGGGTTTGAGTTGCCTGTAGGATGCTTGATACGGACAGAGGCCAAGAAACACGTTTAGACTAGAAAACTGAATTTGAGTGTTATCCACATAGAAGTGAGAGTTGGTACATCAAGAGTGAAGGAGAGAAAGAATCTGTGGGATTTGAAAAAGAAAAACAAGAATAATGACAGAACCCTGTTTTTAAAGATAGGGAGAAGAGGACTTCCCTGATGATCCAGTGGATAGGAACCCACCCACCAGTGCAGGGGACACAGACTGGATCCCTTGGCAGGGAAGATCCCACGTGCTGCCAGGCAACTAAGCCTGCATGTCGCAACTACCAGACCTTGCCCTAGACCCTGCGAGCCACCACTACTAAAGCTGCATGCCTAGAGCCCGTGTTCCGCAACAAGAGAAGCCACTGCAATGAGAAGCCAGCACACTACAACCAGAGAAAGCCCATATGTCTAAATAAACAAATATTCTTTTAAAAAAGATAAGGAGAAGAAAGGTAGCCGTAAGAAAAAAATCTGAATAGGAACAGTCAGCAAAGAAAGAGGAAAGGGAGAGATTAAATAGGGAATAGAAAAGCTAGCGTCAAACCATGAAGAGAAATCAGAGCTGAAAACCAGGTGCTCTTTTTGCTACCTACATGGTCAATAGCCAAACTCTAATTTTTACACATGTGAATAAAACTAGAGTTCCCTCTGTAAGAAGTTAGCAATGTTGTGCAAAGACTTCTAAATGGCTACAGGTTGCAGTGCTATTCAAAGAAGTGCTTTTTATATTTTAGTCATATTATCAAATAATGTAATAAAAATAAATAAAACTATCTTTTGATTTCTCTAAGCATAACCCTTAAATATGTAAGGGATGGGGCAAGTTCAACTTCAAATCATAGTGCTAATTAGCTATACTCTTAAAATGTTTGTTTTGATGTAATCAAAAGATTTTTAGTTATCAGGATACATATGTTGAATAGGGTAAACACATTAAAAATGGCACACATTCATATTTCTGTAATTATTATAGTAAGTTTATACACAAAGTATCAGCAGGTTAATTTCCAAATTTGACAACTGTTTTGATGGATATTTATGTACATGATTTATGTAACCAGATGCTACACTGTCATCATAATACAAAAGGTGATGGATAGGCAGTTCATGCCTTAGAAATGTTCTGTAAGGATGATCAGTTAGTGCTCTGCTAGATATATCAAGTCAAGGAATTGTCGTGCAGAGATTCCCTCCCATTCAAAATGCATTAGGTTGATTGCTATAGAAGAGACTTAGAGACAAAGAAAGGAGAATAAAAAATAGTTAATACGCTATATGCCATTTAACCCACTCCAGTGTTCTTGCCTGGAGAATCCCAGGGATGGGGGAGCCTGGTGGGCTGCCGTCTATGGGGTCGCACAGAGTCAGACACGACTGAAGTGACTTAGCAGTAGCAGCATACCATTTAAACAATGGCTATTCTTTTTTTCTGCTGCACTCTGGGGGGCTAGAGCCAAACATTATAATTATCCTTATTTTAGCAGTAAGCACAAGGTTTGATACTTGATGATAATAATAATAATAGCTAATATTTATTATGGTTGGGAAGATCCCCTGGAGGAAGAAATGGCAAACCACTCCAGTATTCTTGCCTGAAAAATCTCATGGACAGAGAAACCTGGCAGGCTACAGTCCATGGGTTGCAAAGAGTAGGACACAACTGAGCAACTGAGCATGAACACGGATATTTAGTAGTTTATTGTGTGTCAAGATTCTGTGCTATGCACTTTTCATGGATCACCTCATTTATTCTTCACAACAACTATGACTATTCCCATTTTATGAATAATGCAGTTGAGGTTTAGAGAGGTTGAGTTAACTTGTCCAAGGTCACAGAGAATGTAAGAAGCAGAACTAGAATTTAAATCCAAGCAGCAGTCTCATTCTACAATCCCAACTCTTAACTTCTGCTGTTATCAAAAGCAAGCTTTTCTTGAAAGAACACACCCAAAGTTCCAGATTGGGAAATTTTAACTCTTAAAAGACAGGAAAAACCGGGCGGGGGGGGGGCGGGTAGGGAAGTGGATTCCTCTTTCTCCTCTTTAGAATAAAAGAACTACAAATTCTTATTTTTATCATTCTATATCAGCCACATAAACATTTTCACTACAGTGAAGTTTCACTTTAAAACAAACAAACAACAACAACAACAAAAACGCAGCATTTGGAGGAAAAAAGTTGTAACTCTGTGCAATTGCCTGGAAATTGCTAGGCAGCTTTCACCTTCTGTTATGATGTTCTGCATAAAGCATAGGAAACTGATTGAATGTTTAAAAACAGGCCCCAAACTATGTCTTAACTATACCTAGCCTCTCTTTGATCATTTATTTATTTTATGAAAGAAAATGCTACTACACAAAAATAAAATCATCTTTCACACATCTGGGATACATTACATTTCAAAGGTAAGTCACGTAATTTGTTTGGTTGAAATGCAAGTACTTCCTCTTGACAGCTCAACCAAACTATGTCCACTTCCTGTACCAAAGAAACCTCTACCTACATCAAGAGGCCACAGGAAGAAAAATTACAGAAATAATATTTTGACACTGCATTAAGCCTCCATTCCCCCTTAGTCCTTAGGCAAGTGGTACTGTGCATGTTTCTGAATGCAGATAAGAAATGAACTTATTCTCCTTCCCGTGGTCTCCACATCCAACAGAGAGAAAAATCTCATGGCTCCCTTCCCTGCTCTTTCCCCTTCCTCCTAGCTATACTCCTACTGAGTCCAAGAATAAAATATCACAGATTTGCAACTTCTCTTTGTTAAAAAGTAGTCACCCTTTGCAAACAGCAACCGCACAGCCTTTCATGTGTCTGCTCTATTTTCAGGACTATAATGTGCACTAGAGTGTCAGCTCATCCATGTTAGCACATGTAAGAGAGAGACAAAAGAGATTCTTAACTTCCCTTCACCCTGAATACAGACACCTAAAAACACCCAAAGCATCTGTATCCTTTTCACAGCCTACTCTCATGTTACCTCCTTTGCCCTCCAAAATGCTAACAGCTAACAAAGATAGTTGCTACTCCTACTCCTTACTTCACAGATGGAAACTTTGAGGCACAAAACTATTAAGTTAATTGCCCAGTTAATTGTGTCTCACAGTTAATCAGAACAGCATGAAGAATTCAAATCCACATGTTCTAACTTCAAATATGGCATCCTTACCATCATCTACTGATGAAAAAAAAAAATCTGATTTTACAAAAATTCTAAATTACCTAAACTACATACTATGTGCACTACACAACCAAGTCAAATATAGATTATATTCATCTTGTCATTAACTGCCCAGGAAAGAGACAAGACAAAGAGTCCAGTGCATCTCAAAATATAACAAGGAAGAAGACAGTAATACTCACTGGCTTTCACCTAATATTACTTATATAATATGTAACTATAAAAGCAAATGACAGGTACTAAAATAAAATTTTCAAGGGAGTGATATTCTCACATGGGAAGTTCTGCACCAATTCCAACTATGTTACCATTACTCAAGATATAATGCATTCAATTTTTTCAAAAACCTCTGTAGAAGCAAAATTTATCTTTGACGTTTAGATTTAACTTGTCAAAATGGGCCCAAAAAATCACAAATGAGCTTCCTAATGATTTAGAAGAGATGGACTAATAAGTGGGGAATAGCTGTCAGTATCATAACTACCATTTATTGAGTACTTGCTATATGCTTGACTCACCACTCAACATTTATATATATATTCTCTCATTTATAATCACAACAATCCCGTTGGCATTATTATCCCAGGTTTACAGATGAGGAAATAAAGTTCAAAGAAGTCAATTATTTTGCCCAAGGTCAAACAGTAAACAGCAGAACGAGGATCCAAACTCAGGTAGTCCAGATTCCAAAAATAAACAAGCAAACAAAAATTTATATAAAGGTACACGCACTCAATGGTAGGTGAACATAAAGGATCTCTAATGAACCATTGATCTGGGAATTCTTTGAGACTTCAGTTAATTTAATCTACCTGGTGAATTAAGGGACACACTGCATTTTATCAAACACAAGCTACTGCCCCAAAATACTGAGACTACTGTTTTCAGCATTTCACAAAATGGTTTTAACAGTCATTCCAAAGAAGAATTTAAAAGACTTTTAAGCAGTAACAGCATTAGCAACATAACTGTGTACTGCTTTGAAAGAAACAAGAGTCAATTCCATGAGCAGGTTTTGGTATATTTGTTATAAATTCAAAAGCATTGGTTAGTAAAAAACACCTTTTATTTATAGAAGTTTAAGTTCCTGAATCCTTCAAGTGCACTCAGGAAAAGGTTACATGATAATCAACCTACCAAGTACATACCAAAGGCCTACTAATGTGCACTGCAATAAGAGAGGCTATAGGAAACAGATTAGAAACTTCCTCTGTCCACAAGGAGTTAGCAGGTTGTTTCCAACCAAACACACAGCCAGTCATGACTGGGACAACTAAAAACCCCTGCTATTTGTTATAGTTTGTGTGAGCTGCCCTACAAAAGAAACCTCTTTGGAAAAATAATTTGATCATTTTCCCAGAGCCCCTTTCACTTTCTTGTCAGCACTAACTCTTGCTTTAACCTATGGTTGGGGTTAGTTTCAGCATTAGTGCTGATATTGTTGATTTTTTCCTCACACTGAATCCAGAATTCTGCCTGGCTTTCGGCTCCCTCCCCCTTCTCTGCCTTTTAGCCTCTCCAACCCAAAGTGGAAACTGCAGACTCAAACTCCCCTATGGCTCCAGCAGCGAGAACTGGGCATGCTCAGAAGGCCAGGCAGGCTTTGGTTGCACTGACAGTTCCCCGCCCCTGATTTGCCGCTGCCCCCCTTCCCCCACTCCAACAACAGATACTGAAATGTTTATCTGAAAGATACGAGGCCTCTTTTCCTCAAGAATGACCCCATTTTAATTTCATTTCGCAGGGTCTTTCAGTCTTGCGAACCCCCACCACCAGCCGAGGAAGCCCGCATAATTTTTCAGCACCGGGGACAGCGCCGCGTTCCCATTAACGTCCACCCTCCCCCACCTTCTCTTGCACCCCCCACCCCCCACCCGCCCCAACCTCAGCCCCCACCCCCGCACCAGCACGATGCCAAGGTCTCCCAGCAGCCGCAAACGCCGCAACTGCAATAGCTCCCAGCCGGAGGCCGGGCCGGAACGCCGGGCCGGCTGCTACTTACACTGCTCCGCTTTGGTGGACATGGTGCTGTCCAGATGGAAAGGCTTTGCCCCAAAATCTGTGTCGTGTGAGCTCCCTCGCTCCGCCAGCGATGTTGCGAGGAAAAGAGCGCATACCCCCCACCCCCCACCCCCTCGCTTTCCCCCTCCCTTAGGCCCGTGTCGCTACCATTCGGACAAAACGCACATCAAATTGCAGAATTCGGTCCCGGAAGGTTAGGAAATCGCCCCCGGAGAAATGGGTGGGATTTAATAGGCGGCCAAAGGCTTCCTGTCCGTCCCCTCCTGGAGCTGCCCGCGTTGATGTGGGCGGGGAGACCGAAAGAAGAGAGCAAGCTGCGGCTCCTGGTGAAATGGGGAAAATGGGCTCGACCGGGGGAGGAGTATTTCCATTCATAAGGCGCACGGAGGGGACGGGTGTTTCCCAGAGAAAAGCCTCTTAAAGTGCCGGAGTCCCCGACCATTTGGATCTCCCATTGGCGTTTTCCGGGCCTGTAAATCCTGCTTCGGGAGTAGCCCCCGATGCCTCAACGGGGTGACCGGAGAGGGACACAGGTGCGTCCCACGCTTGGTCTCAGCCTCCTAGAGGAAGGAGAGGGAGGCGGATCCGGGGCGGGCTGGAGAGAGCCAGGGCCGGAGGGTGGCGAGGATGCTCCTGAGGACCGCAAAGAAGGAAATGCAGAAGTAACCCTCAGCATGGCTTCCCGGCGTGCTGCGGTCCGTGCCCTCTGTCTCCCCTCTCAGATGGGCTCTCCTGCGGGTGATTAAGATGGGAGGTCCCAATGCCAGGGGGCTGTGAGAAGACTTTAGAAGTCGAGTCTAGGGAAGGAGGAGATTTCCTCCGATGGTGAGTGAAGCTGAAAGGAACACAGAAAAGGGAAATGCAGGATCGGAAACAGGAGGAACCAGCTGTGCGCCCATGCAACCACCCAGGAGGGAGACCGGCACCCTCTTCCTCTTAGGAAGACCCTCTGCTGGGAAACCAAACGAAGCCAATAGAAAAAGAAGGCGATGGACACACACATTAAGCATATTAATAGGAAAATACTTAAATACTCAAGTACAGTGTGGAAAGACACTCTGAGCCTGAACTTGGAGTCAGAAGAATCAGATTCAAGACTCAGCCCTACCACTTACTCATTCTAGGACTAATCCTAATCTCACTAAGCCTCAATTGCTTCTTCTGTAAAATGGGAAGAATAAAACCTACAGTCACTGAAAGAGTTAGTGGGTGGGTCAAATGATATAATGGATGTCCAAGTCCTTTTAAAATGAAAGTACTGGACAAGTGCCAATCATTATGACGATTCTTAATTCAAATAATTTCAATAGCTGGTGTTAGCTGAGTTGGTTTAGCAAAAGCTTTGGGAACAGAACTGAGAGAATTGACCAATTATTTTTAATACTGACCACTGTAGTGATTAAATCAATGTTTTTCCATCTCTAAAATTATTAGTTTAGGTAAAAGAGTGTTAAATTATGTAAGATATGGGCAAAATATTCAAAAGAAATCTTTTGACAGTTAAGAGAAACTAAAGATCATGGCACCAGCAGATGTGGTGTCTGGTAAGGAACCCACTTCCTGGTTCACAACCCGTGCCTTTTTGATATGACTTCCCGTGGCAGAAGGGGCAAGGGAGCTCTGTGGGACAATCCCAATCCATTTCCCAAAAGTGCACGTCCTTCTCAGGGACTAGGATTTCAATATACACTTTGTGGGGGGCAGGGACAAAGAAACATTCACCCCATAGCCATGTCTGTCTGCAATATCTACCCTCAGGCTAGGGTCCTGGTTGAGTGATCTTCCAAGGGTTCTACATTCTCTGCCTAGGCTGAGAATTCTCCCTCTATTTCTTGAAAAGCTCTAACTTTTTACCATTCACATTTCTTTTTCAATAAAAAGCTCTTCCCTCAACAACCTTGAGTCATTCAGTAAACATATTTTGTGATTTTAATACAATCTTCCTGGTAACAGTTCCCTATGTTTACCTCCAGCCCAGATTATTCCTTTCATTCCACACTTGGTCCGATGCTGTCCACTCAGCAAATGCTACTGTGTGTTCATGACTAAGTCGCTTCAGTTGTGTCCGACTCTGTGCGACCCCATAGACGGCAGCCCACCAGGCTCCACCGTCCCTGGGATTCTCCAGGCAAGAACACTGGAGTGGGTTGCCATTTCCTTCTCCAATGCATCAAAGTAAAAAGCAAAAGTGAAGCCGCTCAGTCCTCAGTGACCCCAGGGACTGCAGCCTACCAGGCTCCTCCGTCCATGGGATTTTCCAGGCAAGAGTTCTGGAGTGGGGTGCCATTGCCTTAGAGCTTTTCAAATCACAGGTGGCCTGAAGTAACTCCTGGTCTGACCCAAGCCAACATAATCTTTCACCTGGCTCATTGTATAAAATCCTCCCTAGTCCCCCATCCATGATTTTCAATAGTTTCCTAAGTAGTCCAATTAAAATCTAAGACAGAACATCCTGTTTCTCAGCACACAACCCTACAGCAGCTTCCCATCTCATTCAGAGTAAAACCCGAAGTCTTAATAATGGAGAACAAACCCATACCTTGGACTATGGGAACCTTTATAGGCAAAGTGATGTCTCTGCTTTTTAATATACTGTCTGCTGCTGCTGCTGCTAAGTCAAGTCAGTCGTGTCCGACTCTGTGCAACCCTGTAGACAGCAGCCCAACAGACTCCCCTGTCCCTGGGATTCTCCAGGCAAGAATACTGGAGTGGGTTGCCATTTCCTTCTCCAATGCATGAAAGTGAAAAGTGAAAGTGAAGTAACTCAGTCGTGTCCGACTCTTAGCGACCCCATTGACTGTAGCCTACCAGGCTCCTCTGTCCATGGGATTCTCCAGGCAAGAGTACTGGAGTGGGGTGCCATTGCCTTCTCCAATATACTGTCTAGGTTGGTCATAGCTTTCCTTCCAAGGAGCAAGCATTTTAATTTCATAGCTGCAGTCACTGTCCACAGTGATTTTGGAACCCAGGAAAATAAATCTATCACTGCTTCCAATTTTCCCCCTTCTATTTGCCATGAAGTGATAGGACTGGATTCCATAATATTAGTTTTTTGAATGTTGTTTTAAGCCAACTTTTCACTCTCCTATTTCACCCTCATCAAGAATCTCTTTAGTTCCTCTTCACTTTCTGCCATTAGAGTGGTATCATCTGCATATCTGAGGTTATTGATATTTCTCCCTGCAATCTTGATTCCAGCTTGTGCTTCATCCAGCCCAGCATTTCACATGATGTACTCTGCATGAGTGAGTGAAGTCGGTCAGTCGTGTCCAACTCTTTCGACCCCATGGACATCAGGCTCCTCCGTCCATGGGATTTTCTAGGCAAGAGTACTGGAGTGGGTTGCCATTTCCTTCTCCAGGGAATCTTCCTGACCCAGGGATCGAACCCAGGTCTCCCGAATTGTAGACAGATGCTTTACCGTCTGAGCCACCAGGGAAGTCCAACTCTGTATAGAAGTTAAATAAGCAGGGTGACAATATACAGCTTTGATGTACTCCTTTCCCAATTTGGAACCAGTCCATTGTTCCATGTCCAGTTCTAACTGTTGCTTCTTGACCCACAAACAGGTTTCTCAGGAGACAGGTAAGGTGATCTGGTTTCCCCATCTCTTTATTAAACTTTCTACTGCTACATTGAGAAAGTATAATATTGTTAAGGGGAACAGGTTGAGTCAGGCAGCCTGGATTTGAATTCCAGGTGAACAAGTTACTTCCCCATATCTCAATTTCCTCACCTGCAAAATGCACATGATAACAGAGCTCCATCAAAGGTTGTTATTTAGATTAAATGAATGCACAGAATAGACAAAACTATAATTCAAAAAGATATATGCACCCCTATGTTCATAGCAACACTATTTACAACAATCAAGACATGGAAACAACCTACATGTCCATTGACAAATGAATGGATAAAGAAGATGCAGTATATATACATAAAAAATGGAATATTACTCAGTCATAAGAAAGAATGAAATAATGCCATTTGCAGCAACATGGATGGACCTAGAGATGGTCACACTAAGTGAAGTCAGTCAGAAAGAGACAATTTCATATCACTTATATGTGGAATTGAGTATATGACACAGATGAACATATCTACAAAACAAAAGCAGACTTAGATATAGAGAATAGACTTGTGATTGCTAAGGGGGAAGAGGGTGGGAGAAGGAAGGATTGGGAGTTTGGGATTAACAGATGCAAACTGCTATATGTAGGATGGATCAACCATAAGGTCCTACTGTATAGCACAGGGAACTCTATTCAATATCCTGTGATAAACCATAATGGAAAAGAATATATAACTGAATCACTTTACTGTATAGCAGAAATTAAACACAACACTGTAAATCACCTACACTTCAATAGAATTTTTAAAACAAAGGATCTAGAACAATCCCTGTTGTTAAATGATATAGGATGAAAAAATAGTATAGGATAATCTAGAAGAGTCACTGGCACATATGAGCGTTTGCTCTTTTTTTTGCATTACTGTCCAAGCCACTCAAGTGTACCCATTTCATTAAAGTTAGTTTCAACAGTTTCAGACCCCTCAAAGCCTTAAATCATCCATGTTTAGTCAGTTCAGTCGCTCAGTCATGTCCAACTCTTTGCAACCCCATGGACTATAGCACACCAGGCTTCCCTGTCCATCACCAACTCCTGGAGCTTGCTCAAACTCATGTCCATCAAGTCGGTGATGCCATCCAATCATCTCATCCTCTGTCGTCCCCTTCTCCTCCTGCCTTCAGTCTTTCCCAGAGTCAGGGTCTTTTCCAATGAGTCAGCTCCACATCAGATGGCCAATGAATATTCAGGACTGATTTCCTTTAGGATTGACTGGTTGGATCCCCTTGTAGTCCAAGGGACTCTCAAGAGTCTTCTCCAACACCACAGTTCAAAAGCATCAATTCTTCCATGCTCAGCCTTCTTTATGGTCCAACTCTCACATCTATACATGACTACTGGAAAGACCACAGCTTCGACTAGATGGACCTTTGTCAGCAAAGTAATGTCTCTGATTTTCAATATGCTGTCTAGGTTGGTCATAATTTTTCTTCCAAGGAGCAAGTATCTTTTAATTTCATGGCTGCAGTCACCATCTACAGTGATTTGGGAGCCCAAAAAAAAACAAAGTTTGTCACTGTTTCCATTGTTTCCTCATCTATTTCCCATGAAGAGATGGGACCGGATGCCATGATCTTAGTTTTCTGAATGTTGAGTTTTCAGCCAATTTTTTCACTCTCCTCTTTCACTTTTGTCAAGAGGCTCTTTAGTTCTTCTTCGCTTTCTGCCATAAGGGTGGTGTCATCCAACATCTGAGGTTCTTGATATTTCTCCCAACAATCTTGATTCCAGCTTGTGTTTCTTCCAGTCCAGCGTTTCTCATGATGTACTCTGCATATAAATTAAATAAGCACAGTGACAATATACAGCCTTGATGTACTCCTTTCCCAATTTGGAACCAGTCTGTTGTTCCATGTCCAGTTCTAACTGTTGCTTCTTGACCTGCATACAGATTTCTCAAGAGACAGGTCAGGTGGTCTGGTATTCCCATCTCTTTAAGAACTTCCCACTGTTTGTTGTGATCCATGCAGTCAAAGGATCATAGTCAATAAAATAGTCAATAAAGCAGAAGTAGATCTTGTTCTGGAACTCTCTTGCTTTTTCTGTGATCCAGCGGATGTTGGCAATTTGATCTCTGGTTCCTCTGACTTTTCTAAATCCAGCTTGAACATCTGGAAAATTTCAGTTTATGTACTGTTGAAGCCTCGCTTGGAAACTTTTGAGCATTACTTTGCTAGCATGTGAGTTGAGTGCAATTGTGCAGTAGTTTAAACATTCTTTGGCATTGTCTTTCCTTAGTATTTGAATAAAACTGACCTTTTCCAGTCCTGTGGCCACTGCTGAGTTTTCCAAATTTGCTGGCATATTGAGTGAAGCACTTTCACAGCATCATCTTTTAGGTTTGGAAAATAGCTCAGCTGGAATTCTATGACCTCCACTAGCTTTGTTTGTAGTGATGCTCCCTAATGCCCACTTGACTTCAGACTCCAGGATGTCTGGCTCTAGGTGAGTGATCACACCATCATGGTTATCTGGATCATTAAGCTCTTTTTTGTATAGTTCTTCTGTGTGTTCTTATCACCTTGTCTTAGTATCTGTTGCTTCAGTTAATCATCCATGTTACTGATACCCTAATTATCAACTGAGGCTTTTACAAGTTCAGCTTCCTAACATGTCCATTGGGCTAACTCACTAAACTGAATCATATCCCTTAGTCAGATGGCCTGACTTACTGCTTCAAAGAAACAAATATTAACTCCTTCGTATTTCCTTGTCTCCACTGATCAATATTAACCTTTCTCTCTCTCTTTTCTTCTATTTCAGAAGTAGTGCCCCTCTACATAGCCAGGTGAAGGGCCCTTTTCTTCTTAATCTATACCTCAAATTATAAATGCTGCCATTAATCATCCTCTCTTTCCAGCATTTTAAGTCTGTATTTTTTCAATGGATTGTTCCACTGTGCTCACAGACATGAATAAATTTTACATCCTGGAAATGGTGTACTTGTCATCACTGAATAAGTGATCTCCATTTTCCCACCCACCGCCTCCATTTTCTCAGCATCCAATCCATTATCATCTCCTTGCTGAAACAGCTTCTTTCAGTAGTCACTAATAATTTCCTAATAGTCAATTACAATTATCTTATCTCTTGGTGACTAATTCCACATATCAAATATCTCCCTATTCATTTTTGAAACTCCTTTTTCCCTTAATTTCAATGCTATAATGTTCTGAAAAATCTTCTCTAAGCTTTTTGGTGCTGGTATTGTTTAATGAAGTATTCTCAGCAAAGAAATATAAAAAAAAATTAGTGCCATAAACACTAATTTTGCCTCTGCCCACTGCCATCAATTGCTTAGCTGGTAAAGAATCTGCCTGCAATGCAGGAGACCTGGGTTCGATCCCTGGGTTGGGAAGATCCCTGGAGAAGGGAAAGTCTACTCCAGTATTCTGGCCTGGAGAACTCCATGGACTGTAAAGTCCATGGGGTCACAAAGAGTGGAACACGACTGAGTGACTTTCACTTTCACTGCCATCAAATCTTAACTTGTCATATTTATGCTAATATTTTATTTTTAATAAAAAAAATTTTTAGATTCACTGCTGCTAAGTCACTTCAGTCATGTCCGACTCTGTGTGACCCCACAGAAGGCAGCCTACCAGGCTCCCCAATCCCTGGGATTCTCCAGGCAAGAACACTGGAGTGGGTTGCCATTTCCTTCTCCAATGCATGAAAATGAAAAGTGAAAGTGAAGTCGCTCCGTCGTGTCTGACTCTTAGTGACCCCATGGACTGCAGCCCACCAGGCTCCTCCATCCATGGGATTTTCCAGGCAAGAGTACTGGAGTGGGGTGCCATTGCCTTCTTCATAGATTCACTAGAAACCTCCATAAAACTTAACCTAATTTGTGGTTAATCAAACACTCATATTTTTATACTGTCCATTTATTGATTCAGCAGATATTTACTGAGTACCTATCATATGCCAAACACTGTTGTAGGCACTGGGGATACTGTCATGAACATGTATGACACAAATCTCTGCTTTCATGGAGCCAGTATCATAGTGGGGAAGACAATCTTCCTCAAAATTAAATAAGCAAAATAAATAGTATATTGCTGCTAAGTCGCTTCAATCGTGTTCAACTCTGTGTGACCCCATAGATGGCAGCCCACCAGGCTCCCCCGTCCCTGGGATTCTCCAGGCAAGAATACTGGAGTGGGTTGCCATTTCCTTCTCCAATGCATGAGATGAAAAGTGAAAGTGAAGTCGCTCAGTCGTGTCTGACTCTTAGCGACCCCATGGACTGCAGCCTACCAGGCTCCTCCATCCATGGGATTTTCCAGGCAAGAGTACTGGAGTGGGGTGCCATTGCCTTCTCCAAAATAGTATATTAAGTACTGATAATTACACAATACAAAAAAAAAAAATACTAAACCAGAGGAAAGACATAGGAAATGTTGAAAAAAGTTGGAATTTTGGATAGGGTAAATTTTAGATAGGATAGCTCCATATGCTATATGTTGTTGTCCAGTCACTCAGTCGTGTCCAACTCTTTGTGACCCCATGGACTGCAGCACACAGGTTTCCTTGTCCTGCACTGTCTCTCAAAGTGTGCTCAAACTCATGTCCATTGAATCAGTGATGCCATCCAACCATCTCATCCCCTGTCATCCCCTCAATATTTCCAAGCATCAGGGTCTTTTCCAGTGAGTCAGCTCTTCGCATCAGGTGGCCAAATTATTGGAGCTTCAGCTTCAGCATCAGTCCTTCCAATGAATATTCAGGATTGATTTCCTTTACAATTGACTGGTTTGATCTCCTTACTGTCCAAGGGACTCTTGGACAACAAGCATCCAAGCATCATTCATCGACGCTTAGCCTTCTTTACGGTCCAACTCTCACACTCGTGCATTACTACTGGAAAAACCACAGCTTTGACTATATGGATGTTTGTCGGCAAAGTGATGTCTCTGCTTTTTGGTATGCTGTGTGGTTCTAGTTTCTGTCCTACAGGGAACACTTTAACCCCCACTACCCTACAGGAGCTAAATTCAAAATACCACTACCTACTTCCAGCCTGGAGTACAGCATGTTTCTAACATCAACCCTACTCACAAATTTGAATTTCTATTCACTTTCCAATACAAATTGATTTTTATCTTGTTTTGAACTCAGCCATGCCCTATTTGTCATAACTATGAGTTTAGGCCCAATGCATGTACATATTACCATCTTGAATGAATAGTATCTGTCTATTCCATTTGACCCTTCCTTCATCTTCTGAATCACTCCCCCAAAATACGAGTTGTTTCTCAGAGCTTCAGCCTTGGAATTCTTATCTTTCCTCTAAATCTTTCTTCTTTAGATATACTATCTATTCCCATGCTTCAACTACAACTTACATATTGAAGATTCTCAAATCTTTAAATTTTGTGTCCCAACTCATCTACCAAGATTCAAGCTCTTATTTTTAACTGTTTGATAGATGGTATTTTGACTGTACAATTAATACCTTAAACTCAATATACATCAATCATGCCTTAGTTTCCTACACCAATCAACACCTCTTTCTGAGGCCATTAGTCTCACTGTTATCCAGACTTGAAATCTCAGTGGTGTTTTACTCTCCAGTATTCTCTCATCCACAGATTGGTTCCAAATAGGAAAAGGAGTACGTCAAGGCTGTATATTGTCACCTTGCTTATTTAACTTATATGCAGAGTACATCATGAGAAACGCTGGGCTGGAAGAAGCACAAGCTGGAATCAAGATTGCCGAGAGAAATATCAATAACCTCAGATATGCAGATAACACCACCCTTATGGCAGAAAGTGAAGAGGAACTAAAGCCTCTTGATGAAAGTGAAAAAGGAGAGTGAAAAAGTTGGCTTAAAGCTCAACTTTCAGAAAACTAAGATCATGGCATCTGGTCCCATCACTTCATGGCAAATAGATGGGGAAACAGTGGAAACAGTGTCAGACTTTATTTTTTGGAGCTCCAAAATCACTGCAAATCATGATTGCAGCCATGAAATTAAAAGACGGTTACTCCTTGGAAGGAAAGTTATGACCAACCTAGACAGCATATTGAAAAGCAGAGAGATTACTTTGTCAACAAAGGTCTGGCTAGTCAAGGCTATGGTTTTTCCAGTGGTCATGTATGGATGTGAGATTTGGACTGTGAAGAAAGCTAAGCGCCAAACAATTGATGCTTTTGAACTGTGGTGTTGGAGAAGACTCTTGAGAGTCCCTTGGACTGCAAGGAGATCCAACCAGTCCATTCTAGAGGAGATCAGTCTTCATTGAAAGGACTGATGCTGAAGCTGAAACTCCAATGCTTTGGCCACCTCATGTGAAGAGTTGACTCATTGGAAAAGACCCTGAGGCTGGGAGGGATTGGGGGCAGGAGGAGAAGGGGACAACAGAGGATGAGATGGCTGAATGGCATCACCAACTTAATGGACATGAGTCTGAGTGAACTCCAGGAGTTGCTGATGGACAGGGAGGCCTGGCATGCTGTGATTCATGGGGTCGCAAAGAGTCGGACACGACTGAGCGACTGAACTGAACTGAACTAAACTGATTCTCTCATCCATATAATCTAATCAGGCTTTGCTGCACACTGTGTTGTGTCCCCCTCCCTCCTTAATGCATATGTGCAAACCCTAACTTCCAATATAATGGTATTGGGAAGTGAAGGCCTTTGGGAAATAATTGGGATTAAATGAGACCATGAGACTGAGGCTCTCATAATGGCATTATTAGTGTCCTTATAGGAACAAGAAGAGAGACCAGAGCTCATACTCTCTCTCACTCTTGGTCTTGCTCTCACACTCCCTTCCTCTCCCCCATGTAAGGACGTGGTGAGAAGGCAGCCAAAGAAGGGAGCCCTCACCAAGGAAATGAATCTGCCAGCACCTTTATCATAGACTTACCAGCCTCTAGAACTATAAGAAATAAATTCCTGTTGTTTAAGCCACTCAGAACTGATAGTAGTAGTAAACCAATATAGGTTTCAAATTTTAACATTTCTCTTTCAGACCTGTCCTTGAAGTCAATTCTTTCTTTCCATACTTTTTGCTATAACACTAATTTATCTCTTCTTGATCTCACATCTGAATTACTAAAACTCCTCCCTGAGTAGTTCCCCTAGTGTTAATCTCACTCCACTCTAATCTATTCCATATTAATCATCCTAAAGTAGAATGTACCATTGATTCCAGTACCCTCTGCTATAGTCAAACTTATCCTTTCAACTTACTCACCGTTAAGTCTCTACTTATGTCATTTCCTTTGCCTGGAATTCATTTCTCTACATTCTTTCCTATTACCTTTCTTCTGCTCAATTGCTACTTCAGCCATAAATCCTCAGCTTTTATTCAGAGTAATTTCTCCTTCATCTGACTCCCAGGATGCTCTGCCTGTACCATTCATATAGTACTTATCTGCTAACTTATACCACATTTATCTACTTACTGTCAACTCTTTGTGAACAGGGGTCATTTACATAGCCATATCAAGCCTAAAACAAAGTCTTGCCCACAAGAACAGTATAAAGAATATAAACTTTGAGATAAATTGTCATTCAAATCCAGACTCTGCCACTGCTTGACCTTGGGCATACTAAATTTCTCTAAGTATTTAAGCTGTCAACCATTGTGCCTGATAGCCTCACAGTTTCTTTTCCGGTAAACTGACCCCAAATAGCTTCTGCTGAAAGAGCACAAGAAGTTTACTCCCCAAAAGATCTCCCCCACAGAAATGTAAATAAGAAAGTAGAAGAATCAGCCACTTAATCATAAAAAGAGAAGAGAAAAGAAGCATAAATAGGAAAGGAGGGTTACCTGACTTATGTCAATGATAGGCAACCACACAGCTATTCACAGAATTTGGTTCGAATGTTCCTAAAACTGCCAAAGACTATGAAGGACCTTCTCACTCCAAGTTCTATTTCACCTTGTCAGAATGGTTTCCATTCTGAGGGCTACTAATTCAGCTTTTCCAAGATAACTGTTAAAGATAACTGCTTTACTAAGATTACTGTTTCCTACACACACACACACACACACACACACACAATATTTCCTTTATTTAATATAACAGTTTGTTGTTGTTCAGACACTCAGTCATGTCCAACTCTTTGCTACCCCATGGACTGCAGAACCCCAGGCTTCCCTGTTCATCACCATATCCTGGAGCTTGCTCAAACTCTTGTCCATTGAGTTGGTGATGCCATCCAACTATGTCATCCTCTATCACCCTCTTCTCCTCCTGCCTTCAATCTTTCCCAGCATCAGGGTCTTTTCCAGTGAGTCAGCTTCTTGCTGTATTGCAAGAAGCTTCCAGTATTGCAGCTTCAGCTTTAGCGTCAGTCCTTCCAATGAACAGTCAGGGTTGACTTCATTTAGGATTGACTGGTTTGATCTCTTTGCAGTCCAAGGGACTCTCAAGAGTCTTCTCCAATACCACAGTTCAAAAGCATGAATTCTTCAGCACTCAGCCTTCTTTATGGTCCAGCTCTCACATCCATACATGACTACTTGAAAAACCGTAACTTTGACTATATGGACCTTTGTTGGCAAAGTAATGTCTCTGCTTTTAATATGCTGTCTAGGTTGGTCACAGCTTTTGTTCCAAGGAGCAAGCATCTTTTAATTTCATGTTTGCAGTCACCATCCGCAGTGATTTTGGAGCCAAAAAAATAAAGTCTGTCACTGTTTCCATTGTTTCTCCCATCTATTTGCCATGAAGTGATGGGACCAGATGCCATGATCTTAGCTTTTTAAATGCTAGGATTTAAGCCAGCTTTTTTCACTCTCCTATTTCACCTTCATCAAGAGGTTCTTTAGTTCCTCTTTGCTTTCTGCCATAAGGCTGGGGTCATTTCCATATCTGAGGTTATTGATATTTCTCCAAGCAATCTTAATTTTGGCTTTTGCTTCAAGCAGCCCAGCATTTTGTATGATGTAAACTGCATATAAGTTGAATAAGCAGAGTGACTATATACAGCTTTGACATACTTCTTTCCCAATTTGGAACCAGTCTATTGTTCCATGTAAGGTTCTAACTGTTGCTTCTTGACTTGCATACAGTTTTCTCAGGAAGCAGGTAAGCTGGTCTAATATTCTTTAAAAATCTCTTTAAAAATTTTTCAGTCTGTTGTGACCCACACAGTCAAAGGCTTTAGCGTAGTCAATGAAGCAGAAGTAGATGTTTTTCAGGAATTCTCCCACTTTTTCTATGATCCAAGAGATGTTGGCAATTTAATCTCTGGTTCCTCTGCCTTTTCTAAATCCATCTTGAACATCTGGAAGTTCTCAGTCCACATACTTTTAAAGCCTAGCATGGAGAATTTTGAGCATTACTTTGCTAGCGTGTGAATTGAGTAAAATTGTGCAGTAGTTTGAGCATTCTTTGGCACTGTCTTTTTTGGGGATTGTAATAAAAACTGACATTTTCCAGTCCTGTGGCCACTGCTGAGTTTTCCAAATTTGCTGGCATATTGAGTGAAGCACTTCCACAACATCATCTTTTAGGTTTGGAAAATAACTCAGCTGGAATTCCATCACCTCCACTAGCTTTGTTTAACCTGATGCTTTCTAAGGCCCACTTGACTTTGCACTCCAAGATGTCTGGCTCTAGGTGAGTGATGACACCATCATGGTTATCTGAGTCGTTAAGATCTTTTTTGTATTGTTCTTCTGTGTATTCTTGCCACCTCTTCTTAATATCTTCTGCTTCTGTTAGGTACATAATGTTTCTGCCCTCATTGTGCCCATCTTTGCATGAAATGTTCCCTTGGTATCTCTAATTTTCTTGAAGAGATCGCTAGTCTTTCCCATTCTATTGTTTTCCTCTGTTTCTCAGCACTGTTCACTTAGGAAGGCTTTCTTATCTCTCCTTGCTATTCTTTGGAACTTTGCATTCAGATAGGTATATCTTTTTTCTTCTTTGACTTTCACTTCTCCTCTTTCCTCAGCTATTTGTAAGGCCTCCTCAGACAACCATTTTGTCTTTTTGCATTTCTTTTTCTTGGGGATGCTTTTCATCATCACCTCCTATCCAGTACTGTATGTATATCTATGGTTCTTCAGGCATTCTATCAGATATAATCCCTTGAATCTACTCATCACTTCCACCGTATAATTGTCACTTGGACATCTTCAAATATGTAAGTGTGTAAATATTAAATTACACTATGTCATTGTTTAGTCGCTAATTCGTGTCTGACGTTTTGTGATCCCATGGACTGCAGCATGCCAGGCTTCCCTGTCTTTCACCACCTTCTGGAATTTGCTCAAACTCATGTCCATTGAATCAGTGATGTCATCCAACCATCTCATCCTCTGTCATCCCCTTCTCCTCTTGCCTTCAATCTTTCCCAGCATCAGGGCTTTTTCCAATGACTTGGCTCTTCACATCAGGTCACCAAAGTATTGGAGCTTCAGCGTCAGCATCAGTCCTTCCAATGAATATTCAGAGTAGATTTCTTTTAGGATTGACTGGTTTGATCTCCTTGCAGTCCAAAGAACTCTCAAGAGTCTTGTCCAGCACCACAATTCATATAGTGTAATAAAAAAAACACACTATACTATTGTTAACATATTATGGCATAACACATTATTATATTTTATTTCAAAACCTGGAGCTAGAATTCCTCTTGGGAGGTAATTTATATAGCTCCGGTAAATTCCCCACAAGTGTTTGGGAAAAGAAGGTCTTATAAATTTAGATACAGAGTGACCCATTTTGTCAAGGATAAAGAGAATTATCCTGATAAATAGAGGGAAAAGAGAAGAAAAAGATAGAGACAGGAAAATGACAGAAGTTATTTGTCCAGTGTTTGACCTGACTCTTCTCTGAACTTTTTAAAATATTCAATAAAGTTATCTAAATGATAAGTCTTGGTGCAAGTGGGTATTTTGTGGAAAGAAGAGTCTGGACTTTGTGCCCAGGGTGATATGAGGCAAAACCAAGATGATATCAGAGATGCAGGAGTAGAGATCAAGAGAAACATGATAAAATATGTCAGAGGAACTAGTGATATCAAAGAAAGGCTGTATAAATGAGATTTGACCAATTTAACCAAATCTTTATTGCAAAGAAAGACTCCAGTTAATGTTTGGGTGGCCCTCACAATGAACCCTCTACTGCATGTGGTAAATTTTGATTCCATAGAAACAAAAAGATCCAGCTAAAATGCTAAATATCTTATCTGTATAAAATGGGGTTAGTGATGACTATCTCAAAATCTCAGATGTGAAGAATCAATGAAATATATGTATAAAGTGCTCAACAATAGATATTAAATGCATAGAGCTCTGATCCAGTCTGCTACTTATAATCTCAATCTTGAACTAATCACTTGGACCTGCTTATGTGATTTGGCTCTACTAATTACTCTATGGGTTTCCCTGGTGGCTCAATGGTAAAAAATCTGCCTGCCAATGAAGGAGGTGCAGGTTTGATCCCTGGATGGGAAAGATCCCCTGGAGAAGGAAATAGCAACCCACTCCAGTATTGTTGCCTGGGAAATCCCATGGACAGAGCAGCCTGGTGGGCTACAGTCCACGCAGTCACTAAAATGTATGACACAACTTAGAGACCAAAACAAACAAACAAATTATACATTATTCTATTTCTACCCACATTTCAAATTTATGAGCAATTTTATGTGCCCTTTCAAATTTATGTGCAATATTATCACCGAGGTTCCAGCTTTGGATCTTCCCAATAATGTTGCTGCTCCTCTATCCTGGAAGCCTTACCTCAAGTTGCCTTTACTTATAACTCTTCTAGTTACATTCAGTCTTGTGCCCAGAACAACATCCCATCTGACTAGCCTACCCTGATCCTGTAGATAGGGTCAAATCACAAGATTCTTGTGGCAAAAAAAAAAAATTATATCTTATGCTTCTATGTACCTACATTATGTAAAACAAAGAAGCTAAGCTCCTAACAGTTACTGAGATAGCAATGAAAAGGGAGAGTAAGGACTGCTGAAAATTCTTCTCCATAAAAGCAAGAGAAAACTGGCAAAAATTACCAGGATCAACTTTTTCTAAACTCTGGACTTTAACTAAAGGCTTGCAGCCACCCAAGCAACATTAACTGAAAAAAAAAAAAAAAAAAAAACCCTCAATAAGGTCAGACAGCTTTGTAGCATTTTAATTTGCCCTGGTTCCATCCCCTACTCTAGGGCTCTGAAGCGGCCTTGAAAACTAACAGACTATATTTGCAGTAAAAATTAGCAGCTGGCAGCAACTGAATGTGACAGAACCAGGTTGGGGCTCCCTCAGAGTTTTGTTCTCAGTGGATTATCATTATTTGATCTCTCAGGTAATTTCCTAGAAGATACTACTACAAGATTGTCTGTATTTGACCTGATGGGGAGCTTGCCCATGTACAAATTTGAAAAGGTTTTCCTGAGGCATTGGTCAAAAACAATTGCAGGCATCACAGCTGTCTGAGCTAGTGGATAACAGTTGGGACAAACAGTAAACTAACCAAAAAGCTTAAAAGGAAAATATGAAGAATGAGATATTGCAGGGGCTTTGAAAAGCTCCAACGTATTCCTAGGAACCTAGAAGTCCAGTCACACACATCAGACTGTGCACATGCCTGAGGTGTACACATTCTCAAGAAGAAAAAAAAAAAAAAACAAGAAGGCCCTAAGCTGTCACCTCTGGCTGACCTTAAGACATTGTATAGGAAGTGAAGCCCAAGATAGAGTTGTCCGCTGCTCAGCTAAGAGCTGTATACATACCCTCAACGCACACACACACAGATTCTCTGCAAAAACAAAAGACTTATTTTTTTCTAGACAGTTAAGAAAATCTCCATCCAATAATTAGCTGACCACTAAGCTAATCAAGCACAGACTTCTGTGGCCACACACAAGAAAGAATAGACTTTATATAATTAATTCAAAAAAAACCTCACTAAACAAACAAACTATTAAAAATGAAAACAATGAATCCTAGTGAAGGAAAAAACATCTGGTTTCCAGAGTTACCACATTATATTATATTAAATTAAATGTCCAGTTTTCAACGAAAATTGTGATCTAAGAAAGCATAACACACACACACACACAGAGAGGGAGAAAAGCAACCAATAGAAACTGGCTATGAGAAAGCCAGAAACAAAGAAAGTAAGAGAGGCTTCCTTATTAGAGAAAGACAAACCAGCGATTTTAAATATGTTCAAAGAACTAAAGGAACCCATATCTAAAGGATAAAGGAAAGTACATGAGCTATGTCTCACTATTTAGAAAATAGCAATAAAAAGATTTTTTAAAAATTTAAGAACCAAAGAGAAATTTAGAGCTGAAAATGACAACCGAAATGAAAAATTCAGTAGATGATCTTAAACAGAAGGTTCAAGCAGACAGAAGAAAGACATCAGTGAGCTTGCAGACAGGTTAATTGAGTGTCCAGTCTGAGCAACCAAAAAAAAATTTTTTTAAGTGAACAGAGCTTCAGAGACATCATTAAACATATCAATATATTCATAATGGAAGTCTAAAAAGGAGAGGAGAGAAAGGTACAAAAATATAAAAGAAATAATGTCTGAAAACTTCCCATATAGGATGCAAATTATTAATCCACATATTCAAGAAGTTCAACGAGTTGCTAGTGGAATAAATTCAAAAAGATCCACACCTAGAGACATCACAGTCGAGCTGTTAAACGCCAAAAATAAAGAAAGTAGCAAGAGAGAAGTCACTTGTCTCTTACATTTGAAACTCAGCAAGATTAACAGCTGATTTTTCATAAGAAACCATGGATATCAGAAACAGTAGGATGAGATATTCAAAGTGCTGAAAGAAAAAAAAAACTGTCAATCAAGAACTCTACATCCAGAAGAGGTATGTTCAAAACGAAAGTAAAATTAAGGCATTCACAGATAAATAAAAACCTACAGAATTTATTACTAGCAGACATCCCTAAAAGAAATATTAAAGAGAGTCCTTGAGAATGAAATGAAAGGACTCAAATCCAAAAGAAGAACATTGAAAAGGCAATTACATAGGTGAATATAAAAGACAATAAAAATGTATTTTTTGTAACCAAGTAAGTACTTAATTATGTGAAGTGTCATTATTCTTATTCCAATATGTGTGAAACTTCAGTGGAGATAACCATTTAGCCAGGTAAGGCAAAACAAACCTGATGATAAATGAGATAGTAGACTTCACAGCCAATCAATGGGATAATAGATTTCGCAGCCAAATAACATTAATTCCCCCCTTAAAATACAGTAGCACTAACTACTGGTAGAAATTGTGAGTTTAAGAGAAGTTAGTCATAGGTTCTAAGACTTCTGTCAGAAGAGATTTAGCTTTAAGTAATGGTTAAAACATTCAAACATCCTAAAGGAACCTACCAAAATTGGACTGGAGTTTAAACAGGACATAAAGCCTGAAAATTATCATCATAAAAGTAATGGTTGATGTAAAGGGACAACAGTAGCTCCCTAAATGAAATAACATGCATAGAGGATAGTAGAGGACCAAGGACTGAGACTTTAAACAGAAGAACAACTTCCCTGGTGGTCCAGTGGCTAAGACTTCACGCTCCCAAGGCGTGCAGCCCAGGTTCAATCCCTGGTCAGGAAACTACATCCCACATGCTGCAACTAAAGATCCTGAATGTTACAGCTAAAAGGATACCCTACACAGCAACAAAGATCCCTCATGCCACAACTAAGACCTGATGAGACTGTGATTGTTAGTCACTCAGATCAGATCAGATCAGATCAGTCGCTCAGTCGTGTCCGACTCTTTGCAACCTCATGAATCGCAGCACGCCACGCCTCCCTATCCATCCTGTCCATCAGTTGTGTCCAACTCCTTGTGATCCCATGGACTATAGACCACCAGGTTCCTATGTCCATGGAATTCTCCAGGCAAGAATATTGGAGTGGGTTGCCATTCCCTTCTCTAGGGAAACTTTCCAACCCAGGGATCAAATCAGGATCTCTTGCATTGCAGGCAGATGCTTTACCAGCTGAGCCACCAGGGAAGTTACAAAGACCTCATGCAGATGAATAAATAAATAAACAAACGTTTAAAAATTTTAAAGGAAACAAAAAAAAATTTTTTAAGGAAACAGAAGATTGGGAAAAAGGCCAGCCAAAATATAAATATTTTCTACGGTAAAAATAGCCAATCACACAACCAGGAAAAAAGAATTCTTGAATTTCTAATAAAAACATGATTTTCAAAAACTGTTTCAATTTAACTGTTTCTATAAAAAGAATTTGTAAAGGAAAATGCAAAAATTAAAGGTTTATCCAGTCTACCTAGTAGCGTGTGTGTGTGTGTGTGTGTATACATATATATATAAACTTCATGTAACTGCTCCAGAAATGTAGTTTCACTTAGAAAAGTAGCAAGGATACTTAAGTAATGGCTTTAATGTCTTTATCTCTAAATTACTCATCAGCCAAAATTTTTGAAAATAAGCCTGTCATTTGGCTCACTTTGATAAAGAAGAGAATCCTATTTCCTATGTTAATTATGAAGAACTGTAACCTTTATTCTCAATAAAATATTAATGAAGGAACAGTTTCTGAAAAGAGCCCCATTTAATGACTGAGTCCTGGGTTAATTTAAGAAACATTTACTGAATCCTATTATATGCAGTAGATTCCACTCCTCATTCTCTGGATGATCAAAGACTTTCTCTGCTATCCCATATGTAGATATCCAACCACAGGCTGCTATGCTACTTATTATCTACCTGTTTTCAAAAATATCAGCCATTCTACCTCTTTACCCTTGATGAAGCTGATTCTAATGAATCAAATTTGCCGAAGGTCTAGAGGGCCATTCTAACATTTTGTTGTCTTTAAGAAGATAACATAAAACACATAAACTACAATTATTTTCTCCCATGTTAAGGCCATTTATATTGTGAAAAAAAATGCACATACAGAAAAGTATGTAAATCATAAATGTGCAGCTTAATGAATTGTTATATAAGCAAACACTTGTATAATCATCATCTAGGTCAAGAAACAGGACATTGCCAACATTATAAAAGCCTCACACTTGACCTTCTCATTTCTAAATGAGGGCTGCCCTTCTCAACCCCAGTGGTTGCAATAATTACCTACCTTTGGGGTGATTACCTTCTTACTTCTTATACAACATGATTTTGAAAGAATAGAAAACTATCAAAAATTTACTTAGTATATATATGTAAGAATCTAAAGTCAAAATCAACTTTTAAAGGAATTGTCACAATATTTTTTATAACTTTCCTAATCTTAAAAATTGTCCCCATAACATATCAGTCCTGAGGTTTAATTTATCCCAAACCCTTTGTAGCCTATCACTGTTGATGAAATAGTAGCCAAAATGCAATGCTTCATTTCTTCAAGGATATGAGTAATAGGTGGTATGAACACAAAGTTCTCAGTATATTCCAAGAGATTTGGGTAGTTATTCAAGCAATGAGTGTTTCAAATAAAACACTCAATCCTGATCAGAAAAAGATGTGTATTAAAGAATCACTGAAACATGTGATGGAAATGAAGCAGAAAATGAAATTGTTAGAGACTTCTTGTGGCTACAAGGGAAACAAATCACTTCCTTAGCTTTTTGAATATGGGATCACTGTCATAATCTCCATAAAAAACAATGGACTAAAGATTCATCACATCAGCGCTCTATATACCCACAGGTTCCACATCAAAGGATTCAACTAACCACTGACCGTGTCTTTTTTAATTCCAGAAAGCAAAATTTGAATTTGCAATGCACTGGTAACTATTTACATAGCATTTACATTGTGTTAGGATATCCACTTGTCCATACAATTTATTGGGGAAAAAACTATCCTTAATCCTCTGCTATGCAGTGACATCATTGTGTAATCAAGTATCTATCTATGGATGGCTCTATTTCTAGACTCTATTTTGTCATGTCATTTTATGTCTGTTCCTGCACAGACAAAAGTTATTTTCTCATGGTCAGTGGTATTAGTTTATCTTTAATTTTACTTCTGTCATCTCAGGTTTAAGTAACTTGTTTTAGCTTCCTTTACCTTCCCAATATTTTTTGGTTATAGTACCCTGACTTTAATTTGTGGACCTTTTCATGCAGTCTTCAGTTCAGTTCAGTTCAGCCGCTCAGTCATGTCCAACTCTTTGCGACCCCATGAATCACAGCACGCCAGGCCTCCCTGTCCATCACCAACTCCTGGAGTTCACTCAGACTCATGTCCATCGAGTTGGTGATGCCATTCAGCCATCTCATCCTCTGTCGTCCCCTTCTCCTCTCAGCATTAGGGTCTTTTCCAATAAGTCAACTCTTCGCATGAGGTGACCAAAGTATTGGAGTTTCAGCTTTAGCATCAGTCCTTCCAATGAACACCCAGGACTGATCTCCTTTAGAATGGACTGGTTGGATCTCCTTGCAGTCCAAGAGTCTTCTCCAACACCACAGTTCAAAAGCATCAATTCTTCGGCGCTCAGCTTTCTTCACAGTCCAACTCTCACATCCACATATGACCACTGGAAAAACCACAGCCTTGACTAGCTGGACCTTTGTTGGAAAAGTAATATCTCTGGTTTTCAATATGCTGTCTAGGTTGGTCATAACTTTCCTTCCAAGGAGTAAGCATCTTTTAATTTCATGGCTGCAGTCACCATCTGCAGTGATTTTGGAGCCCCCCAAAATAAAGTCTGACACTGTTTCCACCGTTTCCCTATCTATTTCCCATGAAGTGATGGGACCAGATGCCATGCAAGA
>NW_011494633.1:6514343-6515985 GCF_000754665.1 Bison bison bison | reverse complement strand
AGGGTGACAATATACAGCCTTGACATACTCCTTTTCCTATTTGGAACCAGTCTGTTGTTCCATGTACAGTTCTAACTGTTGCTTCCTGACCTGCATATAGGTTTCTCAAGAGGCGGGTCAGGTAGTCTGGTATTCCCATCTCTTTCAGAATTTTCCACAGTTTATTGTGGTCCACATAGTCAAAGGCTTTGGCATAGTCAATAAAACAGAAATAGATGTTTTTCTGGAACTCTCTTGCTTTTTTGATGATACAGCAGATGTTGGCAATTTGATCTCTGGTTCCTCTGCCTTTTCTAAAACCAGCTTGAACATCTGGAAGTTCATAGTTCACGTATTGCTGAAGCCTGGCTTGGAGAATTTTGAGCATTACTTTACTAGCGTGGGAGATAAGTGCAATTGTGTGGTAGTTTGAGGATTCTTTGCCATTGCCTTTCTTTGGGATTTATGCAGTCTTACTGGGACTGTTCATTGAGGTGCCCACCTTTCTCTAACCAAGAAATAGTAACACAACTCAAAATGTTTTCAGACCCTCTCTCTACTGAGAATCTAAGTCATAAACTCAGTGATATAAAGATAAAAAGTTTGAGCTGATCCATTCCAGTCCAATCCTAAAGAGATTATTCAGTCTTTACACACCACAAATATTATCCAGTGAATTTTTTAATATAAATTTATTTATTTTAATTGGAGGTTATTTACTTTACAATATTGTATTTGTTTTGCCATACATCAACATGAATCCACCACGGGTGTACACATGTTCCCCATCCTGAACCCCCCTCCCACCTCCCTCCCCATACCATCCCTCTGGGTCATCCCAGTGCATCAGCCCCAAGCATCCTGTATCCTGCATCGGACCTGGACTGGTGATTCGTTTCATATATGATATTATACATGTTTCAATGCCATTTTCCCAAATCATCCCACCCTCTCCCTCTCCCACAGAGTCCAACAGACTGTTCTATACATCTGTGTCTCTTTTGCTGTCTCACATACAGGGTTATCGTTACCATCTTTCTAAATTCCATACATGTGCATTAGTATACTGTATTGGTGTTTTTCTTTCTGGCTTACTTCACTCTGTATAATAGGCTCCAGTTTTATCCATTTCATTAGAACTGATTCAAATGTATTCTTTTTAATGACTGAGTAATACTCCATTGTGTATATGTACCACAGCTTTCTTATCCATTCATCTGCTGATGGACATCTAGGTTGCTTCCACGTCCTGGCTATTATAAACAGTGCTGCGATGAACATTGGGGTACATGTATCTCTTTCAATTCTGGTTTCCTCAGTGTGTATGCCCAGCAGTGGGATCGCTGGGTCATATGGCATTTCTATTTCCAGTTTTCTAAGGAATTTCCACACTGTTCTCCATAGTGGCTGTACTACTTTGCATTCCCACCAACAGTGTAAGAGGGTTCCCTTTTCTCCACACCCTCTCTGGCATTTATTGCTTGTAGACTTTTGGATAGCAGCCATTCTGACTGGCATGAAATGGTACCTCATTCTGGTTTTGATTTGCATTTCTCTGATAATGAGTGATGTTGAGCATCTTTTCATGTGTTTGTTAGCCATCTGTATGTCTTCTTTGGAGAAATGTCTGTTTAGTTCTTTGGCCCATTTTTTGATTGGGTCA
>NW_011494633.1:6513845-6514243 GCF_000754665.1 Bison bison bison | reverse complement strand
TGATTTTGGAGCCCCCCAAAATAAAGTCTGACACTGTTTCCACCGTTTCCCTATCTATTTCCCATGAAGTGATGGGACCAGATGCCATGATCCTGTTTTCTGAATGTTGAGCTTTAAGCCAACCTTTTTACTCTTCTCTTTCACTTGCAGCAAGAGGCTTTTGAGTTCCTCTTCACTTTCTGCCATAAGAGTGGTGTCATCTGCATATCTGAGGTTATTGATATTTCTCTCAGCAATCTTGATTCCAGCTTGTGCTTCCTCCAGCCCAGCGTTTCTCATGATGTATTTGGCATATAAGTTAAATAAGTAGGGTGACAATATACAGCCTTGACATACTCCTTTTCCTATTTGGAACCAGTCTGTTGTTCCATGTACAGTTCTAACTGTTGCTTCCTGAC
>NW_011494633.1:6471921-6513473 GCF_000754665.1 Bison bison bison | reverse complement strand
TTCTTGCCTCCTTTGTCAAAGATAAGGTGTCCATAGGTGTGTGGATTTATCTCTGGGCTTTCTATTTTGTTCCATTGATCTATATTTCTGTCTTTGTGCCAGTACCATACTGTCTTGATGACTGTGGCTTTGTAGTAGAGCCTGAAGTCAGGTGGGTTGATTCCTCCAGTTCCATTCTTCTTTCTCAAAATTGCTTTGGCTATTCGAGGTTTTTTGTATTTCTATAAAACTTGTGAAGTTATTTGTTCTAGCTCTGTGAAAAATACTGTTGGTAGCTTGATAGGGATTGCACTGAATCTATAGATTGCTGTAGGTAGTATACTCATTTTCACTATACTGATTCTTCCAACCCATGAACATGGTATATTTCTCCATCTATTAGTGTCCTCTTTGATTTCTTTCACCAGCATTTTATAGTTTTCTATATATAGGTCTTTAGTTTCTTTAGGTAGATATATTCCTAAGTATTTTATTGTTTTCATTGCAATGGTGAATGGAATTGTTTCCTTAATTTCTCTATTTTCTTATTATTAGTGTATAGGAATGCAAGGGATTTCTGTGTGTTGATTTTATATCCTGCAACTTTGCTATATTCTTTGATTAGCTCTAGTAATTTTCTGGTGGAGTCTTTAGGGTTTTCTATGTAGAGGATCATGTCATCTGCAAACAGTGAGAGTTTTACTTCTTCTTTTCCAATTTGGATTCCTTTTATTTATTTTTCTGCTCTGATTGCTGTGGCCAAAACTTCCAAAACTATGTTGAATAGTAGTGGTGAAAGTGGGCACCCTTGTCTTGTTCCTGACATTAGGAGAAATACTTTCAATTTTTCACCATTGAGGATAATGTTTGCTGTGTGTTTGTCATATACAGCTTTTATTATGTTGAGGTATGTTCCTTCTATTCCTGCTTCCTGGAGAGTTTTTATCATAAATGGATGTTGAATTTTGTCAAAGGCTTTCTCTGCATCTATTGAGATAATCATATGGTTTTTATTTTTCAATTTGTTAATGTGGTGTATTACATTGATTGATTTGAGATATTGAAGAATCCTTGCATCCCTGGGATAAAGCCCACTTGGTCATGGTGTATGATCTTTTTAATGTGTTGTTGGATTCTGATTGCTAGAATTTGTTAAGGATTTTTGCATCTATGTTCATCAGTGATATTGGCCTGTAGTTTTCCCTTTTGTGGCATCTTTGTCAGGTTTTGGTATTAGGGTAATGTTGGCCTCATAGAATGAGTTTGGAAGTTTACCTTCCTCTGCAATTTTCTGGACAAGTTTGAGTAGGATAGGTGTTAGCTCTTCTCTAAATTTTTGGTAGAATTCAGCTGTGAAGCCATCTGGACCTGGGCTTTTGTTTGCTGGAAGATTTCTGATTACAGTTTCAATTTCTGTGCTTGTGATGGGTCTGTTAAGATTTTCTATTTCTTCCTGGTTCAGTTTTGGAAAGTTGTACTTTTTTAAGAATTTGTCCATTTCTTCCAAGTTGTCCATTTTATTGGCATATAATTGTTGATAGTAGTCTCTTATGATACTTTGTATTTCTATGTTATCTGTTGTGATCTCCCCATTTTCATTTCTAATTTTATTGATTTGATTTTTCTCCCTTTGTTTCTTGATGAATCTGGCTAATGGTTTGTCGATTTTATTATCGTTTCAAAGAACCAGCTTTTGGCTTTGTTGATTTTTGCTATGATCTCTTGTTTCTTTTGCATTTATTTCTGCCCTAATTTTTAAGATTTCCTTCCTTCTACTAACCCTAGGGTTCTTCATTTCTTCCTTTTCTAGTTGCTTTAGGTGTACAGTTAGGTTATTTGTTTGACTTTTTTCTTGTTTCTTGAGGTATGCCTGTTTTGCTATGAACCGTCCCCTTAGCACTGCTTTTACAGTGTCCCACAGGTTTTGGGTTGTTGTGTTTTCATTTTCATTCATTTCTATTTCATTCATTTTCTATTTCATTCTATTTCACTTTCATTTGTTTCTTTTTTGATTTCTTCTGTGATTTGTTGGTTATTTAGCAGCGTGTTGTTCAGCCTCCATATGTTGGAATTTTTCATAGTTTTTCTCCTGTAATTGAGATCTAATCTTACTGCATTGTGGTCAGAAAAGATGCTTGGAATGATTTCATACCAAGGCTAGATTTATGGCCCAGGATGTGATCTATCCTGGAGAAGGTTCCATGTGTGCTTGAGAAAAAGGTAAAATTCATTGTTTTGGGGTGAAATGTTCTATAGATATCAATTAGGTTTAACTGGTCTACTGTATCATTTGAAGTTTGTGTTTCCTTGTTAATTTTCTGTTTAGTTGATCTATCCATAGGTGTGAGTGGGATATTAAAATCTCCCACTATTACTGTGTTATTGTTAATTTCCCCTTTCATACTTGTTGGCATTTGTCTTACATATTGTGGTGCTCCTATGTTTGGTGCATATATATTTATAATTGTTATATCTTCTTCTTGGATTGATGCTTTGATCATTATGTAGTGTCGTTCTTTGTCTCTTTCCACAGCCTTTGTTTTAAAGTTTATTTTATCTGATATGAGTATTGCTACTCCTGCTTTCTTTTGGTCTCTATTTGCATGGAATATCTTTTTCCAGCCCTTCACTTTCAGTCTGTATGTGTCCCCTGTTTTGAGGTGGGTCTCTTGTAGACAACATATATAGGGATCTTGTTTTTGTATCCATTCAGCCAGTCTTTGTCTTTTGGTTGCGGCATTCAACCCATTTACATTTAAGGTAATTATTGATAAGTATGATCCCGTTGCCATTTACTTTATTGTTTTGGGTTCGAGTTTATACACCCTTTTTGTGTTTCCTGTCTAGAGAAGATCCTTTAGCATTTGTTGGAGAGCTGATTTGGTGGTGCTGAATTCTCTCAGCTTTTGTCTGTAAAGCTTTTGATTTCTCCTCCATATCTGAATGAGATCCTTACTGGGTACAGTAATCTGGGCTGTAGGTTATTTTCTTTCATCACTTTAAGTATGTCCCGCCATTCCCTCCTGGCTTGAAGAGTTTCTATTGAAAGATCAGCTGTTATCCTTATGGGAATCCCCTTGTGTGTTATTTGTTGTTTTTCCCTTGCTGCTTTTAATATTTGTTCTTTGTGTTTGATCTTTGTTAACTTGATTAATATGTGTCTTGGGGTGTTTCGCCTTGGGTTTATCCTGTTTGGGACTCTCTGGGTTTCTTGGATTTGGGTGATTATTTCCTTCCCCATTTTAGGGAAGTTTTCAACTATTATCTCCTCAAGTATTTCCTCATTGTCTTTTGTCTTCTTCTTCTGGGACTCCTATGATTCGAATGTTGGGGCATTTAACATTGTCCTGGAGGTCTCTGAGATTGTCCTCATTTCTTTTAATTCGTTTTTCTTTTTTCCTCTCTGATTCATTTATTTCTACCATTCTATTTTCTACTTCACTAATCCTATCTTCTGCCTCCGTTATTCTACTATTTGTTCCCTCCAGTGTGTTTTTTATCTCATTTATTGCATTATTCATTATATATTGACTCTTTTTTATTTCTTCTAGGTCCTTGTTAAACCTTTCTTGCATCTTTTCAATCCTTGTCTCCAGGCTATTTATCTGTGATTCCATTTTTATTTCAAGATTTTGGATCATTTTAACTATCATTATTTGGAATTCTTTATCAGGTAGATTCCCTATCTCTTCCTCTTTTGTTTGGTTTGGTGGGCATTTATCCTGTTCCTTTACCTGCTGGGTATACCTCTGTCTCCTCATCTTGTTTATATTGCTGTGTTTGGGGTGGGCTTTCTGTATTCTGGCAGTTTGTGGAGTCCTCTTTATTGTGGAGTTTCCTCGCTGTGAGTGGGGTAGTACGGGTGGCTTGTCAAGGTTTCCTGGTTAGGGAAGCTTGTGTCAGTGTTCTGGTCGTGGAGCTGGATTTCTTCTCTCTGGAGTGCAATGAAGTGTCCAGTAATGAGTTATGAGATGTCAGCGGGTTTGGAGTGACTTTGGGCAGCATGTATATTGGAGCTCAAGGCTGTGTTCCTGTGTTGATGGAGAATTTGCATGGTATGTCTTGCTCTGGAACTTGTTGGTCCTTGGGGGGTGCTTGGTTTCAGTGCAGGTATGGAGGCGTTTGATGAGCTCCTATCAATTAATGTTCTCTGGAGTCAGGAGTTCTCTGGTGTTCTCAGGATTTGGACATAAGCCTCCTGCTTCTGGTTTTCAGTCTTATTTTTACAGTAGCCTCAAGACTTCTCCATCTGTACAGCACCATTGACAAAACATCTAGGTTAAAGATGAAAAGTTTCTCCACAGTGAAGGACACTCAGAGAGGTTCACAGAGTTACAAGGAAAAGAGAAGAGGGAGGAGGGAGTTAGAGGTGACCCCAATGAGATGAAGTGGAATCAAAAGAGGAGAGAGCGAGCTAGCCAGTAATCACTTCCTTATGTGTGCTCCACAGTCTGGACTGCTCAGAGATGTTCACGGAGTTATACAGAGAAGAGAAGAGGGTGGAAGGAGACAGAGGGAGATAGAGGTGGCCAGGAGGATAAAGGGGGGAATCAAAAGGAGAGACACAGATCCAGCCAGTAATCAATTCCCTAAGTGTTCTCCACCGTCTGGAACACACAAAGAGATTCAAAGAGTTGGGTAGAAAAGAGAAGAGGGAAGGAGGAGATAGAGGTGACCTGGTGGAGAAAAAGGAGAGTCCAAAGGGGGAGAGAGCAGTCAAGCCAGTAATCTCACTCCCAAGTAAAAATGGGTACTGAAGATTTGGTTCTTAAAGGTACAAAATTGATAACAAATACCAAAAAGCAAAGATTAAATATCTAGAGTAGAGGTTGGATTTTCAAAAATACAATATTAAAGAAAAGAAAAAAAAGTCACAAAACTTATAAAATATATATATATATGAAATTTGCTTTAAAAAATAGGGTCTCTTTTTTTTGCAAAGTAATAGTAGGTTATAAAAATGAAAATTAAATGAGTAATAGAGGACTTTAAATTTTTTTTAATTAAAAAAAAAGAATGACAGTAAAAATATATCTAGGACTTTCTCTGGTGTTGTTGTGGGCAGTGTGGGGTCAGTTCATTTTTGGATAGTTCCTTGGTCCAACTTATATTTCTCAAGATCTATAGACCCCTTCCTATGTAGTCGGTACTAACTACAGGCTTTTAATCTATTGCACCTGTCACTTCCAAGGCGGTTCCCTCTGTTTTAGCTTCTTCTGTTGGCTGGTCTCTTCAGCGTCTGATTTCCACCCTGACACAAGGGGGCGGTGGTGGACACATTTTTAGGCTCACTTGTTCAGTCGCACTGTGGGAAGGGAGGGACGCTGCAAACAAATAACACTGGCATGTGCTCGCAGTGCCTTAGCCACACTGGGCCTGCTCCCACTCAAGGCTCCTGTGCCCTCCCTGCCCACACTGCTCAGGCTCTAGGTTGCTCCGCCAGAAACCGTCTGAGGCCGGCCCTGAGCTAAATGCACCTCCCAGGTCTAAGCCACTCAGGTTCAGGCACTCGGGTAGTTCTCAGAGGCGCGGACTCGGTTGGGCCTGGGTTTTGTGCCCTTCCCAGGTCCAAGCAGCTCAGGTGATGAGGTGTTTGGTGAGTGCGGTCGCTGGGACTTATTGCCTCCCCCGTCCCTGCCGCTCGGTTTTCTGGGTGTACAACTGGCGCACCTTCTCAGGCGGATGTTGACCATCCAGAACCCCAAGAAGTCTTAGCAAACAAGCCTGCTTGCAGTTTGGTAGATAATGCCTCTCTAGGGCTGTTGCCCTCTTCCGGCTCTGGCTGCCTGTCACCAGAGGCGGATGGTCTGCAGCGGGCTAGCTCTGTTCAGTCCTTTGTTCTGTGAGAGGGTCTGACGGCATCTTAGGTTAGGGCTTTTCGCGTAGCACTGCTCAGTCCTTTGTTCTGAGAGCGGGCCTGGCAGTGTCTTAGGTTAGGGCTTTTCGTGTGATAGCTATCCCACAGTCTGGTTTGCGAGCCCAGGGAAGTTCCCTCAGATTGCCCTTGGGGCATTTAGGCCCGGTCCTTACTCTAAGCAGTGCAGCCGGCGCCTCCCTGCCCAGCCCCTGCTTGCTGGTGGTGGGTGCAGGCATCTGCGCTGCTTCTCCACTGGGGGAGTTACCATTGGGCTTGTAATCTGTGAGTTTTAATTTATTTATTTTTCCTCCCAGTTATGTTGCCCTCTGTGGTTCCAAGGCTCGCCACAAACTCGGCAGTGAGTGTTTCCTGGTGTTTGGAAACTTCATTCTTTTTAAGACTCCCTTCTCGGGATGGAGCTCCGTCCCTATCTCTTTTGTCTTTTTGTCTTTTATATTTTTTCCTACCTTCTTTTGAAGACAATGGGATACTTTTCCAGGTGCCTGATGTCCTCTGCCAGCATTCAGAACTTGTTTTGTGGAATTTACTCAGCATTTAAGTGTTTTTTTTTGATGAATTTGTGGGGGAGAAAGTGGTCTCCCCATCCTATTCCTCCGCCATCTTAGGACCACCTCCTAGCCAGTGAATTTTATTAGAAAAAGCCAATCCGGACACATTGAAACACAAAATAATTAAGTCTTTTCTGAATCTAAGATGTAAAGATATGTTACCTCCAACAGTCAACTACAAAGATACAGATGAAAAAGGAAGATCAGTTTTCTTATAAGAAAGATTAAGAGTTCTTCAGTAACTTTTAAAAGAAGTGACCCCATCCAGGCACCGAGGATGAAATACTGGAAAAGGAAAAAAAAAGATTGCTTTACTTAGGAAGTAGTCTCAAAGTGTTCACCCATGAAAATGGTGGGGCAGGGGTGGAAAGAAAGAAAAAAATGTTTAAGCAATGCGATCTATTATTGATGAAGGTACAGAGTACGTTGCACTTTCATGCATTGCTGATTCAACTATGAACTGCTGCAACCTCTTTTGAAAACTAATCAGGTAATATCTACTAAGATTAAAAATACGTATGCTCTCCAGAAGATATTCTGTGTTGGAGAAATGTATCCTTTATAAATAAAAGCACCAGTATCTAAAACACATATACAAAGATGTTTCTTTCAACTTTGTCAGAAGTAACAAATTAGAAGTAAGGAAAAAGGCAGGGAGGGAGAGAGGGAGGACTTGCATGTCTATCAAAAGAAGAATGATTGACTATATTGTGGTTTACTCGTGCTATGGAACAGTAATTTTTAAAAAGAATAAGTGAACTCTACTGAACTACGGGCTTCGCAGGTGGCTCAGTGGTAAAGAATTCACCTCCGTTGCAGGAGATGTGGGTTTGATCTCTGAATCAAGAAGATCCCCAGGATAAGGAAATGGAAACCCACTCCAGTATTCTTGCCTAGGAAATCCCATGGACAGAGGAGCCTGAGGTCACAAAAGAGTCCAACACAACTTAGCAACTAAACAACTGAACCGTACAATTAAAATGGTTAACGTGGTAAATTTTGCATTACGTGATTTTTAACATTAAAAGAAAAGAAAGAAAGAAAGAATGAGTCATACCCATACATATTGATCTAGAGAAATGGTTAGTTGATATGGAAGAACAGAAAAAGCAGTACCATGTCACTTAGCAGTACCCTAGTCCAGGGACTCAAACTGCCTGGTCTTAGCGAACCGTTTCATGGAAGCAATTATATCAGATTATCTCAACTTGATGCCAGCAAGCATTCCAATTACATAATTATGTCCCTTGCTTTTTATTTACATGGTTAACAAAAAACTTCTTTTTATAACTTGCCTGTAAGTGTGGTGGCCAAAGGAGGCCAATATTCAATCCCTTTGACAGCCATATTTCTCACTGTAAATTAATAAACTGGCTTTTTGATTTTAAAATAAATACCAAAATATGAACTCTGCCTAAAGGCAGAGCTTCCTCCCCACCAACTGTTTCCAGTCATCACACATACATACCCCCAAAGATCTTCTGCTTTCTCCTCAACATTCTAAAACTCCTCATAAATTTTCTAAAATTCAGATTCTTCTCATGTGTGGCAGAAGAACTCAGAACTGGGGAAGGCAAAAAGAGAATCCATCCAAAACAGTATTTACTTGAGAAAAAGACAATTGCAACCCAGAGATCAGAATTCTGATTTCTGCTCTTTCTACATTGAGTTAAAAATCAAATATGTTAGACATTTTCTGCCCTACTTCCTACCCACTCACAACTATTTCCCTCAACAACCCCAACTCCCACCTCTCCCGATCCTCTCACAGAAGAAAGGAAAATGGAATTACATTTCAGAAGCAAAGTAGATGATGGTGAATGCTAAGCATAGAAGGAAATTATATATCAAAAAATATGAGCAAGACCTCAGTGGCTGAGCCTTCAGAATGTGTCCCATGTAATCATGCCCATTCTCCAACTCCTATCTTCTCTACAACACTTTCCCTCTATCCCTTGTGTCTGTGCTTTTTAAGTCTTCATCCTTCAGTATACCTACCATCTCCTTCGTGAAACAACTATGATTCATCCCACTCCTTTTTTTGCATCTTGCAGACTCCACTGCCTCTGCTATAGCAATTGTGATTGGAATCTCAGTGCTCTATGGATCCCACAAACAGAAATGCGAAGTTCTCATCATTTGTATGCTCATGCGTATATATGTGACTGCATGAGAGAAAGGTAGAGAAAATTAGAGGGGGCCAAAAAAGGAGTGGGGGTGGGGGAAGAATACAGAAAGAGGGAGAGGGAGAGAGGGAGATCTTAAGTTCAAATTGTCTTCACCATCCAAGGCTGCTGGACCTGAGGTTTATTCTAAATACTCTAACACAGATACATCTAAATGCAACGCAGTACCCTAGATTGGATCCTAGGCTGGCAAAACATCATTAAAAAAAAAAAAAACTATCGAGATTCAAAAAAGTTTAGAGTTCAGTTAATAGTAATGTACCAATTTTCATCTGTTATTTTTGACAAGTGTCTCATGGTTATATAAGATGTTTGTTGTTATGGTTTAGTCACTATGTTGTGACCAGCTCTTGCAATCCCCTGGACTGTAGTCCACCAGGCTCCTCTGTCCATGGGATTTCCCAGGCAAGAATACTGGAGTGAGTTCCCATTTCCTTCTCCAGGGGATCTTCTTGACCCAGGGATCAAACCTGCATCTCTTGCATTGCAGGTGGATTCTTCACCACTGAGCCAACTAGAAAGCCCTATAAAGGTGTTAACATGAGGGAAAATTGGGTAAGAGTATATAGAAACTCTGCATTATTTTTACAACTATTTCATAAACTTAAAATAGTTTACTTAAAGATATGTCCACATAATCACGTGGGGCTTTCCCAGTGGCTCAGCAGTAAACAATCCGCCTGCAATGCAGGAAACACGGGTTTGATCCCTGTGTCAGGAAGATCCCCTGGAGCAGGATATGGCAACCCACTCCAGTATTCTTGCCTGGAGAATTCCATGGACAGAAGAGCCTGGTGGGCAACAGTCCATAGGGTTGCAAAGAGTTGGACATGACTGAAGTGACTTAGCATGCATGCACACATATATATGTATATATAACACATATATAACTATATATGTACATATAAGATTAGATATTAATAGACATGCAGATATATAGATATCTGGCATTGTGAGAAATTTTTTTCCTTCAGGAAACCAACTCTATTTACTCTAATGTGTTAGTGAATAGTACAATTTCCTAGAAGTTTGTGAGCAAAGATGAGGAAAAGATTTTACATCATTACACAGCATGCAAAAAAAGCTTAATCTCTATAAGATTATTCTGCTCTTCCTCCAAAATTTCTTTAACAGTATCAACACTCTCTTCTCCCAATACTGTTAAGTGCTTTGGTTATCATTACTGAAAAACAAACTACCCTAAATGATCAGTTATTACAACCCACAATTTTTTTGGTCAGGAATATGGGCAGAACTCAGCTGGGTTATTTTTGTGTTCCACAAGTCATTAATTGAGGTCACTGGGTCTCTCGGCAAGCAGATGGAATGGTCCAGAGTGCCCAAGATGATGTCCCAAACATGTTTGATACCTTGACAGGAATGACTAGAAGGCTGGGCACAGCTTTGGCTTTAAACCCATGTGCTTACACATACGTCTTCCCTGGTGGCTCAGACAGTGAAGCATCCACCTGCAATGCGGGAGACCTGGGTTTGATCCTTGGGTTGGGAGGATCCCCTGGAGAAGGAAATGGTAACCTGCTCCAATTTTCTTGCTTGGATAATTGCATGGACAGAGGAGCCTGGCGAGCTACAGTCCATGGGGTTGCAGAGTCACACATGACTTAGCACAGCACAGCACAGCCTACACATAGCCTCTCCACCAGGGTAACCTCCAAATGGCTGGACTTTTTACATGGCAACTGAGGCATCCTAGCATGTTCCTAAAATAGGAAGTGGAAACTGCCAATCTCTTAAGACCTGTGCCAAGAAGCTAGCTAGCACAGTATCACTTCTGCCATATTCTAATCACCAGAATAGTCACAGAATCTGCTCAGAGTCACAGGAAATGGCATAGACTCTATGTCTCTCAATGGGGAGTGTCAAAGAATCTAATGCTGTCCTTAATCTGTCACACGAAGACTTAATACACATTTCAAACTTATTTTTCTAATGAATGAGAAAATTAAAAGTCTCTAACTTCAAACAGCTAGTCCACAATGTAGGCCAAATATCAGATGCATAGATAATTATTAAGCTATAGAGATATTTTGTTGTGTGAAAGCAACTGTTTTGCTTTCATCCCCTGGGAACTGATTAAAAATGGTATTATCATTGACTTGTGGGAGTTATCTCATGCTTTTATTCAAGTTAGAGTATGAGTTCACTTTGAAAACATTTTGTATATTAGCACTAATAAATTAAAATAAGGCAGTTTTTTCTTTAACCCCAAATACAATAGTTAAGATGACAAATCAAAAGGTACTCAGTGTGCCAATTTTCCTTTCAAAGAGTATATAAACATCTATTAAAATGGCAAAGAAAAAAACTTTTAATAACAAGTACTGACAAAGATACAGAGCAATCAGAACATTCATACATTACTGGTGGGGACACAAATGGTACAGCCAGTCTGAAAAACAGTTGAGAAACTTCTTATAAAGTTAAATACCAGCAAACTCTTCTAGAGCAGAAGTTGGCAAACTATTTCTATAAAGGTAAGGTAGGAAATACTATAGGCTTTAGAGGACAAAGTCTCTTTTGCAACCACTCAATTTTGTCATTACAGCATGAAAGTCACCAGACAATTTGTAAATGAATGAGCATGGCTGTGTTTCAATAACACTCTATTTACAAAAACAGGCAGTGAGCTGTTTAATTTCTGCCTACAGAAATTAAAATATGTTTGCACAAAAACCTGCACTGAGGTTTACAGCAGTTCTTTTCATAATTGACAAAAACTGAAAATAATCCAAATATCCATCAATAGATTAACTGTGTTATATCCATGAAATGAAAATCTACTTGACAATTAAAGTGAACTATTGATACATACAAGAAAAATGGATGAACCTCAGAGGTATTCAGTTCAGTTCAGTCACTCAGTCGTGTCCAACTCTTTGCGACCTCATGAACCACAGCATGCCAGCCTCCCTATCCATAACCAACTCCCAGAGTCTACCCAAACCCAGGTACATTGAGTCAGTGATGCCATCCAACCATCTCATACTCTGTCGTCCCTTTCTCCTCCTGCCTTCAATCTTTCCCAGCATCAGGGTCTTTTCCAATGAGCAGTTCTTCACATCAAATGGCCTAAGTATTGGAGTTTCAGCTTCAGCTTCAGTCCTTCCAGTTCACAGTTTCAAAAAATTTATTTCCCGTTCATCCTTTCTCCTGCAAAGACCCAACTATACATCAGGCATCCAGGGCAACCAGGCCAGAGCACTGTGGTCCAACACAGAGTGTTGAAGGCTGTCATCACAAAGAGCCCCTCACCTTTCAGATTCAACATCAGTCCTTCAATGAACACCCGGACTGATCTCCTTTAGGATGGACTGGTTAGATCTCCTTGCAGTCCAAGGGACACCCAAGAGTCTTCTCCAACACCACAGTTCAAATCATCAATTCTTTGGTGCTCAACTTTCTTTATAGTCCAACTCTCACATCCATACATGACCACTGGAAAAACCATAGCTTTGACAGTACAGACCTTTGTCAGCTTTGCTTTCTTTGCTTTCTCATATGCTGTCTAGGTTTGTCATAGCTTTTCTTCCAAGGAGCAAGCATCTTTTAATTTCATGGCTGCAGTCACCATCTGCATCTGATTTTGGAGCCCAGAAAATAAAGTCTATCACAGTTCCCATTGTTTCCCCATCTATTTGCCATGAAGTGATGGAACTGAATGCCATGATCTTAGTTTTCTGAATGTTGAGCTTTAAGCCAACATTTTCAGTCTCCTCTTTCACTTTCTTCAAGAGGCTCTTTAGTTCTTTGCTTTCTGCCATAACGGCAGTGTCATCTGCATATCTGAGGTTATTGATATTTCTCCCAGAAATCTTGATTCCAGCTTGTGCTTCCTCCAGCCCAGCATTTCTCATGATGTACTCTGCATAGAAGTTAAATAAGCAGGGTGACAAAATACAGCCTTGACATACTCCTTTTCCTATTTAGAACCAGTCTGTTATTCCATGTCCAGTTCTAACTTCCTGACCTGCATATAGGTTTCTCAAGAGGCAGGTCAGGTGGTCTAGTATTCCCATCTCTTTCAGAATTTTCCACAGTTTATTGTGATCCACACAGTCAGAGGTATTATGCTCAGTAAAAGCGGCTAGTCTCAAAAGGTTGCTTACTGGTATGAGTCTATTTATATGAAATTTTGAAAAAGACAAAACTATAGGGACAGAGAACAGATTTGTCAACAGTAGTTGACAAGAGTTAGGAGTCGGGGGAGAATGTACCTACAAAGGGGCAGCACAGGGAGCTTTTTGAGGTGAAAGAAAAGTTCTGTATTCTGATTGCGGAGGTGATTACACAGATTTATACATGTGTTAAAGCTAAAAACTGTACACACCTCCCAAAAAAGTCAATTTTAAACATGTTATTTGAAAAGTAAATAATGAACAAAAGTACTTTATTCACTGTAAATTCATCGAACATAAAGACTATTTCTGTAAACAGAACTGAAGTGGAGAGATTATGATTGACATTGTATTTAAATTTCCCAAATTTAAATAATTTATTATAATATAATGAATATATTTATAATACTGTATATATAATAATGTAAAATACTTTGTTTATATGTCCTGTTTTTTTTCTGCCTTTATCCTTGAAGTTCAGAAACTTCTCAACCATCTTACCCACAATATGCCTGAACATATTCAATATTTTCAGCAGTAGCTATTTTTTTGTTGCTTCTCATATGGTTTTCATCTTTTCACTAATTTACATTCTAATTTTTAAACTGTTTAATGTTTCTTTTATTTATATTTATTTTAGGCTGCCCTAGGTCTTCGTTGCTGCATGCAGGCTTTCTCTAATTGTGGCAAGGAAGATCTACTCTCTAGTTGCGGAGTGAGGGCTTTTCATTGTGGTAGCTTCTCTTGCTTTTTGTGGAGCATGAGCTCTACGGCATATGGGCTGGGTAGTTGCAGCTCACAGGCTCAAGAGTTTGGACAACTGTTCTACATACTCTCAAAAAAATTACAGAGGGAGAACAAGATGGCAGAGGAGTAGGTGGACATGGAGTACATCTCTCTCCACAGATACATCAGGAATACACCTTCAGACACAGAAGTGCATGCAGAACACCAGCTGAGAGAGGACAGGAGTACCTGACCAGAGGAAAAGAATATATAGAACCAGGCAAAACTCAGTAGGATAAAAGAACTAGGGGGAAAAACAGGAGTGTTAGTAGGACTAGACCTGCCCTCAGCCAGTGGGGGAACTGAACCAGGGGGGTCCGATCCCCACATCCAGGCAATTGTCTGAGTCAGAGGAGAAACATTTAAGGCTGAGAGTGAAACAGCTGATCTGTGGCAGCCTAAATGGAATGAGAATCATACAGTCTTTGCCACAGCCATACATACCCCAGACAGGAACGCAGGTCCCCTGGAAGGTGCAGCGGGTGGGAGCTGGAGTTTAGTGATTGTGGAGCAATCCCAGGGAGAGGGCTCCTGTTGACTGCAGAGAGAAGGATCGAGGGGATGGGAAGGAGAAGACTGTGCTGGGTTATGGCTGTGGAGGAAAGCCAGGCAGTCACGGAAGCAAGGTGATACTGCTGAGTCACGCAAAGGGGGTGGAACCATCACCATAGCCTCTCTCCCCCAACACACCAGCATCAGCAGCTGAACAATAGAGAGGCAGGCCCATCAAACGCCTGACACACTGAACTACAGAGTAGGACCCCACCCAGGGTGCCCCTTTAAGTGCCTGATGCACCCATCTCCAGAGTAGGACGCCAGCCAGGGAGGGCCCCTCTATGTGGCTGAGGCAAACAACGGAGAAGGACCCCAGGCAAGGGAGCCCTCTAAGTGCCTGAATGGGGAACTACAGAGAAAGACTGGCCAAAGAGGCCTTCTGACCGCCTGCTACAAGAGACTCGAAAAAAAGATTCTGATAGGGCCATAACTCCTGCAGGGGAGACAGTCTGTGTCCCTGCACACCTGGCACTGCCAGGGTCCCCACAAGCCAAGCAGCTGTGCCACCTTCACACTCAACTCTCACTGGGGCAGAGCTGCCACAGGCAAAAAAAAGTCTTGCATCTATGTGTGCAGGGTCACTTCAGTAGTGTCACTCTTTGCGACCCTGTAGACTGTGGCCTGCCAGGTTTTTCTGTCAAGGAGGTGGGTTCTCCAGTCAAGAATACTGGAGCATATTGGTTGCCATACCCTTCTAGAGCACTGTATTTCCTTCTGCCCTAGCCATCAACTCCCCTGGGTACCTGGTACTGCCAGAACTCCTGCAACCCAAGCAGCTGCACCACCTCCACACCTGGCCCTCTCAGGGGTAAACCCAAGTCCTTCAGGGCAGCCTCAGGAGCAAACCCCAGTGGACGACCCACATGCAGAGGTGGAAATAAAACCACAGTTGAAACCCAGGGGCAGTGTTGCTAAGGAAGAAGAGCCAAAACCTTCCCACCAGCTGTACAAGCTGCAGATTAAGTCCATACACTCAACCAGGCAGACTCTGTGTGTATGCACTATATAAAATGTCATTGAGAGCTCCCACAAAAGAAAACGCACTAGTTCTGACAGCTGTGGATGCTTGAGGCAAGAACACACAGGAATAGGACCAGATTAGAATTTGAGCTGCCCCCACCGCAGGTCCAGAGTGTTGGAGGGCATCCTATGGAGGTGAGGTGGACTGTGACTCCTAGTGAGGGAAAGGACTCTGACAGCAGTGACTCAAAAATTTTTATTATTCTTATGTTTTGACTTGTTCTGTAGATTATTATGGATTTTTTTTCACCCCCTCTGTTGTAGTTGTCAATTTTATTGGCACTATGAAATCTAATTAAGCTTTTGAGCTTTTTTTTTCTCAGTGTCATTTTTTATTGTTATGAACCTCTGCCTCTATGTGGACTTTTGCAGTCCTGTGGAGTTTTCCTTTTTTCTTCTTTTCTCTCTTTAATTTTTTAAACCTATTATTACTTTTTTTACATTTATTCCTTTGCTTTTCCTACTGTTCTTTTCTCCTTGCAGTTAATCTTTTATATATATATATATATATATATATATCTTCTTTATCTATCTCTATTTAACTTTGCATATCTATTCTTTCTTTCATGTCTTTCCTTTCCTCTTAACATATTTGTTAGTTTCATTTTCATTGTTTTATTCCCCAGTTGGCACCTTGCTTTAGTTTTGTATTCCAGTTTGTGCTTTAGTTAGTTTTGTTCTTAACTGGTAAATATAATTTTTTTATTTCCTTTGTTCACTGGGTCAATTTACTGTACTTTATTTTTGTTGGACTGTTTGACTTTGCTCATGGGTGTATACGTATATGTGTGTATTCCATCATTTTAATTATTATTTGCCTGATTTTGTAGCTGCCATTTTCCTGGGGTTCATCTTTGGTTTCTCGTTTTTGGATATTTGTTTTAATCTCTCTTAATGCCATAACAGGAGAAGGCAATGGCACCCCACTCCAGTACTCTTGCCTGGAAAATCCCATGGACGGAGGAGCCTGGTGGGCTTCAGTCCATGGGGTCGTGAAGAGTCAGACACGACTGAGCGACTTCACTTTCACTTTTTGCTTTCATGCATTGGAGAAGGAAATGGCAACCCACTCCAGTGTTCTTGCCTGGAGAATCCCAGGGACGGGGGAGCCTGGTGGGCTGCAATCTATGGGGTCACACAGAGTTGGACACGGCTGAAGCAACTTAGCAGTAGCAATGCCATAACAACTCACTTGTGGAATCTTTGTTCCTGACCAGAGATTAAGCCCTGAGCCTTTGGAGTGGGAGCATTGACTCCAAGACCCTAGACTACCAGAGAACTCACTCTAGGGAGTATCAAATAGTGAGAACTCACACTAAGGAAATCACTTGAATACAAGACCCAGCATCATCCAACCACCAGTAGCACCCTGCGCAGGACAACTAAACATCTAAACAACAAACAAAACAAAAATACACACCCAATCATCAACAGACAGTATTACCACCTCACTCAGCCTTGCCCATCAGAGGAAACACAAACAAACAAACAAACAAAAAACTCAGCACAAATCTCACCCTATATGAAGTTTACACAAACCACTGGACTAAACTTAGCAGGGCAGAAACCAAAAGGAAGAAAGAATTCAACCTTGAAGCCTGGGAAAAGGAGACCTCAGACACAATAAGTTTAAAAAAAATTAATGAAAAGGCAGAGAAATACTACACAAATGAAGGAAGCAACTAGAAACACAGAAGTCCAAATAAATGAAGAGAAAATAGGCAAATTACCTGAAAGAAAATTCAGAATAATTATATTAAAGATGAGCAAAAACCTTGAAAACAAAATGGGGAAAAGTACAAGAATCAATTAACAAGACCTAGAAGAATTAAAGAATAAATATACAGAGACAAACAACACAATTACTGAAACTAAGAATACTCTAGAAGGAATCAATAGCAGAATATCTGAAGCAGAATAATGAATCAGTGAGCTAGAAGATAAAATAGTGGAAATAACTTCTGAAGAGCAGAATAAAGTAAAAAGAATGAAAAGAACAGAGAATAGTCTCTGGGAGACTATATGGGACAATGTCAAATGCACCAACATTTGAATTATAGGGGTCCCAGAAGAAGAAGAGAAAAAGAAAGGGTATGAGAAAATTTTTGAAGAGATTATAGTTGAAATTTTCCCCAATATGGAAAAGGAAATAGTCAATCAAGTTCAAGAGGCACAAAGAGGCCCATACAGGATAAACCCAAGAAGAAACATGCCAAAAAACATACTTATCAAACTAACAAATACTGAACACAAAGAAAGATAACTAAAAGAAGCAAGGGAGAAGCAACAAGTAACATACAAGGGAAACCCCATACTCTTAACAGTTGATCTTTCAGCAGAAACTCTGCAGGCGAGAAGGGAATGGCAGGATATATTTAAAGTACCGAAAGGGGAAAATCTACAAACAAGATTACTGTACCTGGCAAGGATCTCATTCAAAATTGATGGAGAAATAAAAAGCTTTTCAGACAAGCAAAAGTTAAGAGAATTCAGTACCACCAAACCAGCTTTACAACAAATGTTAAAGGGACTTATATAGTCAAGAAATACAAGAGAAGAAAAAAGATCTGCAAAACAACCCCAAACAGTTAAGAAAATGGCAATAGGAACATATATATCAATAATTACTTAAAATGTAAATGGATTAAATGCTCCAACCAAAAGACACAGACTAACTGAATGGATACAAAAGCAAGACCCATATATATGCTGTCTACAAGAAACCCACTTCAGACCTAAAGATACATATAGACTGAAAGTGAGAAGAGGGAAAAACATATTCTGTTCAAATGGGAAGCAAAAGAAAGCTGGAGTAGCAATCTTCATATCAGACAAAATAGACCTTAAAATAAAGAGGATGACAAGAGATAAGAAAGGACACTATATAATGATCAAGGGATCAATCCAAGAGGAAGACATAACAATTGTAAATATCTATGCACCCAACATATAGGAGCACCTCAATATATAAGACAAACACTAACAGACATAAAAGGAGAAATTGACAGTAACACAATAATAGTAGAAGACTTTAACACCCCACTCGCACCAATGGACAGATATCAAAACAGAAAATTTATAAGGACACATAAGTCTTAAATGATACATTAAATAAGATGGATCTCATTGATATCTTCAGGACATTCCATCCAAATGCAGAAGAATACACCTTCTTCTCAAGTGGACATAGAACATTCTCCAGGACAGACCACATCTTGGGTCACAAATCAAACCTCAGTTAAAACTGAAATCGTATCAAGTGTCTTCTCCAACCACAAAGCCATGAGACTAGATATCAATTACAAGAAAAAAACTAGAAACACAAACACATGGAGATTAAACAACACATTTCTAAATAACCAACAGGTTACTGAAGAAATCAAAAGGGAAATAAAAAAATTTCTAGAAACAAATGACGATGAAAACTGACAACTCAAAACCTATGGGATGCAGCAAAAGCAGTTCTAAGAGGGAAGTTTATAGCAATACAATCCTACCTCAAGAAATAAGAAAAACGTCGAATATACAACCTAACTTTACACCTAAAACAACTGGAAAAAGAAAAACAAGAAAACCCCAAAATTAGTAGAAGGAAAGAAATCATAAAGATCTGAGCAGAAATAAATGAAAGAAACAATAGTACAGATTAATAAAACTAAAAGCTGGTTCTTTGAGAAGATAAACAAAATTGACAAACCTTTATCCAGGCTCATCAAGAAAAAAACAAAGAAGAATCAACTCACCAAAGTTAGAAATGAAAAAGAAGAGGTTACAACAGACAATGCAGAAATACAAAGGATTATAAGAGACTATTATGAACAACTATATGGCAATAAAATGGATAGCCTGGAAGAAATGCACAGATTCTCAGAAAAGTTCAATCTTCCAAGACTGAACCAGGAAGAAAAAGCAATTATGACCAACCCAATTACAAGCACTGAAATTGAAGCTGTGATCAAAAATCTCTCAAAAAAACAAAAGTCCAGGACTAGATGGCTTCAAAGGAGAATTCTATCAAACATTTAGAGAAGAGCTAATACCTATCCTTCTAAAACTCTTTCAAAAAATTGCAGAGGAAGGAACACTTCCAAACTCATTCTGTGAGGCCACCACCACCCTGATACGAAAACCAGACAAAGACGACACACAAAAAGAAAACTACAGGCCAATATCACTGATAAACAGAGATGCAAAAATCCTCAACAAACTTTTAGCAAACAGAATTCAGCAACACATCAAAAAGCTCATACACCATGACCAAGTTGGGTTTATTCCAGATATGCAAGGATTCTTCAATATATGCAAATCAATGGGATACACCATATTAACAAATTGAAAGACAAAAGTCATATGATAATCTCAATAGATGCAAAGAAAGCCTTTGACAAAATTCAGTACTCTTTTATGATTACAACTCTTCAAGAAATGGGCACAGAAAAAACCTATCTCAACATAGTAAAGGTCATATATAATAAGCCTACAGCAAACATTATTCTCAATGGTGAAGAATTGAAAGCATTCCCCATAAGATCAGGAACAAGACAAGGGTGTCCACTTTCACCACTATTACTAGCTACAGCACTAGTAGTAGTGCTAGTAGCTGTAGTGCTAGCTACAGCACTCAGAGAAGAAAAATAAATAAAAGGAATCCAGATCAGAAAAGAAGAAGTAAAGCTCTCACTGTTTGCAGATGACATGATACTCTACATAGAAAACCGTAAAGATAGTATCAGAAAATTACTAGAGCTAATCAGTGAATTTAGAAAAATGGAGGATACAAAACCAATACTCAGAAATCACTTGCATTTCTATATACTAACAATGAAAAATCAGAAAGAGAAATTAAGGAATCAATCCCATTCACCATTGCAACAAAAAGAATTAAATATCTAGGAATAAATTCACCTAAGGAGACAAAAGAACTGTACACAGAAAATTCTAAGACACTAATGAAAGAAATCAAAGATTATGTAAACAGATTGGAGAGATATTCCATGTTCCTGGGAAGGAAGAATCAATATTGTGAAAATGACTATAATAGCAAATGCAATCTACAGATTTGATGCAATCCCTACCAAATTACCAACTGCATTTTTCACAGAACTAGAACAAAAAATTTCACAATTCATATGGAAATACAAAGGACCCCTAATAGCCAAAGAAGTCTTGAGAAAGAAGAATGGAGCTGAAGGAATCAACCTTCCTGACTCCAGATTATACTACAAAGCTACAGTCATCAAGACAGTATGATACTGGCACAAAAACAGAAATATAGACAGAAAGCTATCTGAAACAAGACAGAAAGCTCAGAAATAAGCCCATGCACCTATGGGTACCTTATTTTTGACGAAAGAGGCAAGAATATACAATGGGGCAAGGACAGGCTCTTCAATAAATGGTACTGGGAAAACTGGACAGCTACATGTAAAAGAATGAAATTAGAACACTTCCTAACACCATACACAAAGATAAACTCAAAATGGATTAAAGACCGAAATTTAGGAAAACATAGGCAGAACACTCGATGAAATAAATCAAAATAAGATCCTCTATGACCCACCTTCTAGCGTAATGGAAATAAAAACAAAAGTGGGATCTGATTAAACTTAAAAGCTTTTGCACAGCAAAGGAAACTAGAAGGAAGGTGAAAAGACAACCCTCAGAATTGGAGAAAATAATAGCAAATGAAACAACTGACAAAGAATTAATTTTCAAAATATACAAGCAGTTCATAAAAGTCAATATCAGAAAAACAAGCAACCCAATCAAAAAGTGGGAGGAAGACCTAAACATTTTTCCAAAGAAGACATACAGATGGCTAACAAACACATGAAAAGATGCTCAACTTTGCTCATTATAAGAGAAATGCAAATCAAAACTACAATGAGATATCACCTCACACCAGTCAGAATGGCCATCATCAAAAAGTCTATGAACAATAAATGCTGGAGAGAGTGTGGAGAAAAGGGAATGCTCTTGCACTATTGGTGGGAATGTAAATTGATACAGCCACTTTGGAGTATGGAGACAGTATGGAGATTCCTTTAAAAACTAGGAATAAAACCACCATATGACCCAGCCATCCCACTCCTAGGCATATACCCTGAGGAAAACAAAATTGAAAAAGGCACATGTATTCCAATGTTCATTGCAGCACTGTTTATAATAGCTAGAACATGGAAGCAACCTATATGTCCATTGATAGATGAATGGATAAAGAAGCTGTGGTACATATACACAATGGAATATTGCTCAGCCATAAAAAGGAATGCATTTGAGTCAGTCCTGATAAGGTGGATGAACCTAGAACACATTATAGAATGAACTGAGTCAGAAAGATAAATATTGTTGGAAGGACTGATGCTAAAGCTGAAATTCCAATACTTTGACCACCTCATGTGAAGAGCTGACTCATTGGAAAAGACTCTGGGAGGGATTGAGGGCAGGAGGAGAAGGGAACGACAGAGGATGAGATGGCTGGATGGCATCACCAACTCAATAGACATGAGTTTGGTGAGCTCTGAGGGTTGGTGATGGACAGGGAAGCCGGGCGTGCTGCAATTCATGGGGTCACAATGAATCGGACACGACTGAGTGACTGAACTGAACTGAACTGAACACATATATATGGAATCTAGAAGAATGGTACTTAAGAACTTATTTACAGGGCAACAATGGAGAAACAGACATAGAGAATAGACTTATGGACATGGGGAGAGGGGAGCAGAGGGTGAGATGTATGGAAAGAGTAATCTGGAAACTTACATTACCATATGTAAAATAGATAGCCAACAGGAAATTTTTTTTTTTTTTTTGTATGGCTCAGGAAACTTAATCAGGGGTTCTGTATCAACCTAGAGGGGTGGGATGGGGAAGGGGATGGGAGGGAGGTTCAAAAGGGAGGGGATATATGTATACCTATGGCTAATTCACGGAGAAGGCAATGGCACCCCACTCCAGTACTCTTGCCTGGAAAATCCCATGGACTGCAGCCCGCCAGACTCCTCTGTCCATGGGGTTGCTAAGAGTCAGACACGACTGAGCGACTTCACTTTCACTTTTCACTTTCATGCATTGGAGAAGGAAATGGCAACCCACTCCAGTGTTCTTGCTTGGAGAATCCCAGGGACAGGGGAGCCTGGTGGGCTGCCGTCTATAGGGTCACATAGAGTCAGACACGACTGAAGCGACTTAGCAGCAGCATGGCTGATTCATGTTGAGGTTTGACAGAAAACAACAAAATTCTGTAAAGCAATCATCCTTCAAAAAAAAAAATAAATAAATAAATAAACAGAGAAAAAAATTACAGAAAACCTGTTTCTTCATGGGAAAAAGAACCTATACAAGACTGTCCTCACTTCTGACACCTTTGCAAGTTCAGAGGCCTCCCAAAACCCCTATAGCCCCAATGATTCATGAAGAAGGCTCACAGAACTCACCAAAAGCTACTATACTCATTGTTGTGGTTTACTAGTTAAGGGCTTCCCTGGTGGTTCAGACAGTAAAGAATCTGCCTGCAATGCAGGAGACCTGGGTTCGATCCCTGGGTCAGGAAGATCCCCTGGAGAAGGGAATGGCTACCCACTCCAGTATTCTTGTCTGGAGAATTCCATGGACAGAGGAACCTGACAGGTTACAGTCCATGGGGTCACAAAGAGTCGGACGGGACTGAAGGACTAACACTTTTCACTTTTTCATTATAGCTAAAGGATACAGATTAAAATCAGTCAAGGGAAAAAGCGCACGAAACAGATGCCAGGAAGGCTCCAAATACAGACCTTCCAGTTGACCTTTACCCCATAGAGTTGGGACAGCATTACTCTCCTGGAATTGGTATGTAACAATATACACAGAAGACTGCCAACCAGGAAAGTTCACACAAGCCTCCATGTTCATAGTTTTTATTATGGTCCTATCACATAGGTATAATTGATTGCTCACATCTCAGTGTCCAGTCCCCAGCCTGAGAGGTGACCATACTATATGAGCCAAAGCTCCTACCATAAATCACGTATTATCTAGTGTGTGGCCAGCCCCCACCCTAATCACATTAACTATCTAATGGGATCCAAGGGCACCATGTGAAAAGACATTCCTATTAGGCACAACTTTCTAAAGACTGAGATCTTTCTAAGCTGAGGACAAAGGTAAAGTTAAATTCTTTACTATACATCCTCCAATATATTTGAACATTTCTAAAAAGTCTTCATGCAGTGTAGCTTTTGAAACGGGCTAACATCCTTTGGGTTAAGGCATCTTGTGCTGTGATTTACTAATCACTTCTCCTTCCTCCACTTCACCTCTAGCAATCTCCTCTTTACTAGGAGGTGAGATCATAGAAATAGCAAGTACACTAACAGTGCTATAGTAGGCAGTTCTCTAAACAGATATTTCCTACTTCTCTTGTGGCTGCATCTAAGCACCTCTAAACAAAGAATTGATGCATATACCTGTCAAAACTTTCAATGAGATCTTAATTCTGCTTAGAGGATAGACAGCTCCATTGAATCAGTCTTTGTTTCAGAATCCCTTGTTTACAGTATTCAGTAAGGTATGCTACTGTATAGTTTTGTCTTAAGCTCATGGATTTTATAATTTAAAATGGCATTCTTTCTCTACATTTTCATGTTTATAATTTTCAGTGACTTGCAAAGAAGAGAGATTTTTTTTTCCATCATCTTCTGCATGAGGTCCATCATTTGTTTTCAGTTTGTGGGGGAGTGTATCTCTAGGAATATAGGTGAATTTAAAAACCTGAATACAAACGAGATGCCAGTCCAGGTTCAATGCACGATACTGGATGCTTGGGGCCAGTGCACTGGGACAACCCAGAGGGATGGTATGGGGAGGGAGGAGGGAGGAGGGTTCAGGATGGGGAACACATGTATACCTGTGGCGGATTCATTTTGATATTTGGCAAAACTAATACAATTATGTAAAGTTTAAAAATAAAATAAAATTTAAAAAATAAAATAAAATAAAAACCTGAATACTCTAATAGAAGAATTTGATTCATTAAAATTCTGAATTGGTGAGTAAAATAAAATACAAATGTCTCAGTGTATCAGAAACATATATCCTTGAGCAAAATGCAGATATAAATTATAAATAAAGAGATATGTAGATATAATGAAAAGGTAATATCTAACCCATTTTATGATTTCAAAATGAGCAAAACTAGATGAAGGGGCCTAAAGTGGTTCCAGGGTGGGTGGTAGAGTAGAGTCACTCTGAGAACATATTAAACAAAAACAAAGGAAGCTGTTCAGATTTCACACAAAAACAGAAATCCAAACCTGTGTCACAGGAATGCTGTGTATCTATTGCTTTTCACATTGACTCCACTCAGGGTGTTAGGGGCCAGAGTGAGGCATTCGGCCCATGGCAAAGGTCATGAGGAAGGAGGCTCAACATACGCAAAGGTGGGATCGAGCCTCAGGAGTCCCCCTGGAAATCCTCGAGCATCTACCCCCACAACCAGAGCCTGCCTACTTTACTACTTTGTGCTCTCACCTACACCTCTGACTTTATGGGGGTCTGTCCCCTACCACCTCTTTGGGAGAAGGAGTTAACTTAGAGCTCCAGTTAATAAAAACTCCTGGGCGTGACAAGAGTATTTTAACCTACAAACTCTTCTGAAGGTTCTCTAGCCTGCCTGACAGGCTTGTCCGGCCACATGTGATTGCTCACAGCCTCCCAACCGTGAGAGGCACGAGATGATTTAAACCTTCTAAAAACAGGTTCCTTAGAAAAGTTAGAAAACCATTAGTATAAATATAATGGGCTGATTAGAAATTGTATTGGTGAAGGGTTTTTCATTTGTTGAGCCAATGTTTGTCGCTAAGTCTCCACATCCCCTGCCCTTACACATATTAATGAATATATAGAAGAAATAAGTATTAACCTTTGATATTAATCACGTTAGACCTTAGGCTAATTAAATTCTTTCCTTAACTAAAACCCACTACACCCTCACCCTATAGGAATATAACTTTATTTGGGTGGCGTCTGTTTTAAGAATAATCACCCCTGGAGAAATAAGTGTCCTGGTTGACTGACCACTGTCACAAGGAGAGGGTCATAAATTGTCAGCAGGCCCCCTGGCCAGAAGATGATGTAACACCCCTAAGACCTCTGTATACATTTGTATGAAGCACCTGACTTTGATAAAAGTCAGGACTGCTGACCCCACGTGACTTTTGCATAACATCTCAGTGTATAAAAGTAGACCATGGAAAATAAAGAATTGGGATCAGTTTCTCAAAATACTGGTCTCCCCATGTCGCTCTCTCTCTTACACTCTGGCTGAGTCTCCATCTGGAACGCGGAACCCACCAAGCTTACTAATTTTGCCTGGGCTTCTAAGATCCAACCGGGGAGGCCTCAGTGTCTCCTCTCCTTCCGGAGAACGGAAGGACGCCTGCAGCCTACGTAAGTGGTGCAAGCTTCTTGTCTTGAAGTTTTATTGGTCTCCCGCGTAAACCAAGCTACTCAGCCTCTTTTCTCTACTGATTTTTCCTACTGAGCTATCCTCATTCTATTACTCTTTACATCTTTAATTAATATCTAATTGAAGCTATTGTATCCTGATCCTCGCCGACGCCGTCCCCGCTTCGAACTCCCTGGATCAGCCGGGGCTGGACCCTGGCATCAGGGCATAGCAATCATGGAGCTACTGGGTTGGTATTAAGTTCTTTAGTTATTCCCATCTGTAGGATAAATCATGGACAAGAAAAAAGGCAAATGGTCACATTTCTGCTGCCCCAAGTAAGAGCTGACCAGGGCAAATTGTGCAGCCTGTTACTTAGATTGGTCTGCCTACCCTTCCCACTGCCCAGGACAGCCAAGTTTACCCAGACAAGGGACTAACACAGGGAGTCAACACATTTACTGGAATTAATAATATTTTTAAACTTATTTCTGCCCTCTTATGTCATGTTTCCAATTTGTCATTCTTAAGTGTTGTTTTCTCTTTCCTACCTTTGCTGTGATGTGCTTAGTCGCTCAGTCATGTCCAATTCTTTGCGACCCCATGGACTGTAGCCCTGACAGGCTCCTCTGTCCATGGGGATTCTCCAGGCAAGAATATTGGAGTGGGTTGCCATGCCCTCCTCCAGGGGATCTTCCCAACCCAGGAACTGAACCCAGGTCTCCTGCATTGCAGGCGGATTCTTTACCATCTGAGCCACCAGGGAAACCCGTGAATACTGGAGTGGGTAGCCTATCCCTTCTCCAGGGGAACTGCCCAACCCAGGAATTGAACTGGGGTTTCCTACACTGCAAGCAGATTCTTTACCAGCTGAGTTATCGGGGAATTCAGACACATTTGCTTTTCCATTTTATCCTCGAGAAGTTTGGAAAATATATAACCTATTCTTCTTACAATTACCCTTAAATTTTGAAAGAATAAACTTTCATTTAAATATTACCACCATGGCCAATAAAATTCTCCATCAGTTTCAGTATCCTGGGCCTTCCCTGCTGGTCACCATCCACCTAAGATACCGTAGCACCTGAGGCAGTCATCTGAGGGTCCAGTTCCAGATTATTAAATTGTTTTGTTTTACCCATTAAAAATTACATAGACTTAACTATTTTGTGTGGCCTTTTTCCTATTTCATTGACCCATCTCTTTCTCTTCCCTGGAATAAAGCTTCTAATAACTATTTACTAGGAGAAAGGTGAAGGAAATGGCAACCCACTCCAGTATTCTTGCCTGGAGAATCCCAGACAGAGGAGCCTGGCAGGTTATGGTCCGTTGGCTCGCAAGAGTCAGACATGACTTAGTGACTAAACCAGCACCAGGAGAAAGGTGGAGAAATGGATTTAAGATAGTGTTCGAACCACAATCAGTATGAAAGTCACCTAGTTAAGAATCAGGGATGAGGGCGATAAGAAAAAAGGAGATTTTTATGAAACAAGAGGCTCAGGAATTCTGGACACCAGCTGGAGAGAAGCCCAAACCAGGAGCAGCAAGATGGGGATCAGCCTTCCTGTCACTGTCCTCTCTTCCAAGGGCCTATGGGGACTACAGCGGGTAGGGGGCAGGGAGCAGAGTTTGGGGATGGAGGAAGACATTCAGCTTGGGTATTCCCGCTCCTCCGAATAAACCTCTGATCACTCAAAAACAAAAACAAAAGTTGCTTTCTCTTCACAGAGGAAGATGCATCCTTGGTAATGCTGTCTTTTGTGTAAGAATGAAAAGAGATGAGTATTTGTTTCCCCTATTGGAAGCACATACATAAGTTGTATCTGGTGATCTCAGTCCCAAGTATAAATGGACATAAGCAAAAGCAAGATTTGGGTTTTCCCAGATCCAAGAGTACCTTTTTTCTTCCTGGACATCATCTCCATCAGCTACACATTCCATTAAGAATCTGAGGGCCATGAAAAGATGCACTAAGATATGCTGCATCTGATGTGCTTTATGCCATCACTTCATTTCCCCTTCATGGAGCACAGCCTTGTGGTGAAGGGGCTTGTGTACCTCAATGAAGCTATAAGCCATGCTGTGGAGGGCCACCCAAAACAGATGGGTGAAGAGTTCTGACAAAACATGAGCCACTGGAGAAGCAAATAGCAACCCACTCCACTACTCTTGCCTGGAGAACCCCATGGACAGTATGAAAAGACAAAAAAAGATACGACATCGGAAGATGAGCCCCCTAGGTTGGAAAGTGTCCAATATGCTGCTGGGGAGAGGCAGAGGATAATTACTAATAGCTTAAGAAAGAATGAAATGGATAGGCCAAAGCAGAAATAATGCTCAGCTGTGGGTGCGTCTGGTGGGGAAAGTCCAATGCTGTAAAGAACAATATTGCATAGAATGTTAGGTCCATGAATCAAGGTACATTGGACATGGTCAAGCATGAGACGGCACGAGTGAACATCGACATTTTAGGAACTGGTGAACTAAAATGGATAGGAATAGGTGAATTTAATTCAGATGAACATTATATCTACTACTGTGGGCAAGAATCCCTAGGAAGAAATGGAGTAACCCTCAAATTCAAAGAGAGTCTGAAATACAGTACCCAAGTACAATATCAAAAATGACAGAATGATCTCAGTTCGTTTCCAAGGCAAGCCACTCAACATCACAGTAATCCAAGTTTATGCCCTTACTACTGATATCAAAGAAGCTGAAGTTGACCAGTTCTATGAAGACATACAACACCTTCTAGAACTAACACCAAAAAAAAGATGTCCTTTTCATCATAGAGGATTGGAATGCAAAATATGAAGTCAAGAGATACCTGGAATAACAGGAAAGTTTTGCCTTGGAGTACAAAATGAAGCAGGGCAAAGGTTAACAGAGTTTTGTCAAGAGACACACTGGTCATAGCACACACCCTTTTCCAACAACCCAAGAGACAACTCTACACATAGACATCACCTGATGGTCATTATCCAATTCAGACTCATTATGTTCTTTGCAGCCAAAGATGGAAAATCTCTATACAGTCAGCAAAAACACGACCTAGAGCTGACTATGGCTCAGATTATGAGCTCCTTAAGGCAAAATTCAGGCTTAAATGGAAAAAAAGTAGGGAAAACCACTAGGTCATTCAGGTATGACCTAAATCAAATCACTTATGATTATACAGTAGAAGTGACAAATAGATTCAAGGGATTAGATCTGGTAGACAGAGTGCTTGAAGAACTTTGGATGGAGATTCACAACATTGTACAGGAGGTAGTGACTAAAACCATCTCAAAGAAAAAGAAATGCAAGAAGGCAAAGTGGTTGTCTGTGGAGGCTTTGCAAATAACTGAGGAAAGAAAAGAAGCAAAAGGCAAGGGAGAAAGGGAAAGATATACCCAACTGAATGCAAAATTCCAGAGATCAGCAAAGAGAGACAAGAAGGTCTTCTTAAAAGAACAATGGAAAGAAATAAACAATAGAACAGGAAAGACTAGAGATCTCTTCAAAAAGACTGGAGATATAAAGGGAACATTTAATGCAAGGATGTGTAAGAAAAAGGCCAGAAATGGTAAGGACCTAAGAGAAACAGAAGAGATTAAGAAGAGGTGGTGGGACTTACCTGGCTCCAGTGGCTAAGTCTTGTGCTCCAAATCCAGGAGGACCAGGTTTGATCCCTGGTCCAGGAACTAGATCCCACATGCTGCAACTAAAGATCCTAGTGTAGCCAAATTAATTAATTAATTAAAAAAATATATAAGAAGAGATGGAAAGAATACACAGAAGAACTATACAAAAAAGATCTTTATGACCTGGATAACCATTATGGTGTGGTTGCTTACCTAGAGCCAGACATCCAGGAACATGAAGTCAAGTGGGCTTTACCATTACTACAAACAAAGCTAGTGGAGGTGATGGAATTCCAGCTGAGCTATTTCAAATCCTGAAAGATGATGCTGTAAAAGTGCTGCACTCAATATGCCAGCAAATTAGGAAAACTCAGCAGTGGCCACAGGACCGGAAAAGATCAGTTTTCATTCCAATCTCAAAGAAAGAAAATGCCAAAGAATATTCAAACTACCGCAGAATTGCACTCATTTCACATGCTAGCAAGGTGATGTTCAAAATCCTTCAAGCTAGGTTTCAGCAGTATGTGAACCTAGAACTTCCAGATATACAAGCTGGACTTAGAAAAGGCAGAAGAACCAGAGATCAAATTGCCAACATCTGCTGGATCATAGAGAAAACAAGGGAATTTCAGAAAAACATCTGCTTCATTGACTCTGCTAAAGCCTTTGACTGTGTGGATTACAACAAACTGTGGCAAATTCTTCAAGAGATGGGAATACCAGACCACCTTACCTGTCTCCTGAGAAATCTGTATGCAGGTCAAGAAAGCAACAGTTAGAACAGGACATGGAACAACCGACTGTTTCAAGACTGAGAAAGGAGAACATCAAAGCTGTACATTGGCACCCTGTTTATTTAACTTATATGCAGAGTACATCATGCAAAGTGCCTGGCTGGATGACTCAAAAGCTGGAATCAAGACTGCCAGAAGAAATATCAACAACTTCGGATATGCAGATTTCATCACTCTAATGGAAGAAAGTGAAGAGGACCTAAAGAGCCTCCTGATGAAGGTGAAAGCGCAGACTGAAAAAGCTGCCTTAAAATTCAACATTCAACTCAGATCATGGCATCCAGTCCCATCACTTCATGTCAAATAGATGGGGGAAAAGTGCAAACAGTGACAGATTTATTTTGGGGGGCTCCAAAATCCAGTGGACAGTGACCGAAGCCATAAAATTAAAAGACACTTGCTCCTTGGAAGAAAAACTAAGACAAACTCGCTAAGTCACTTCAGTCATGTCCGACTCTTTGCCATCCTGTGGACTGTAGCCCTCCAGGCCCCTCTGCCCATGGGATTCTCCAGTCAAGAATACTGATGTGGGTTGCCATGCTCTTCTCCAGGGTATCTTTCCAACCCAGGGATCAAATCCATATCTCTATGTCTCCTCCATTGGCAGGCGGTTCCTTTACCACTAGCGCCACTTGGAAAGCCCATGACAAACCTCGACAGTGTATTAAAAAGCAGAGACATTACCTTGTGGACAAATGTCTGTCTAGTCAAAGCTATGGTTTTTCCAATAGTGATGTATACATGTGAGACTTGGACCATAATGAAGGCTGAGTGCCAATGAATTGATGCTTTCAAACTGCAGTGCTGGAGAAGACTCTTGAGAGTCCCTTGGACAGTAAGGAGATCAAGCCAGTCAATCCTAAAGGAAATCAACCCTGAATATTCACTGGAAGGACTGATGCTGAAGCTGAAGCTGCAATACTTTGGTCACCTGATGCAAAGAGCTGATTCATTGGGAAGACCCTGATGCTGGGAAAGACTGGGGACGAGAGGAGAAGGGGGCAATAGAGGATGAGATGGTTAGATGACATCACAGGCTCAATGGACATGAGTCTGAGCAAACTCCAGGAGATAGTGAAGGACAGGTAAGCCTGGCACACTGCAATCCATGGGATTGCAAAGAGTTGGACATGACTTAGTGACTGAACAACAAAGAAAAACAAGGATTATTTCCCACAAACCACCTGAAATACCCCAAATGGTAAACTTTGAGGCCTTGTTCATCTAAAAATTATTTTTTTCACTTCCACTGAAATGCTTCTTTGGCTAGGTATAGTATTCTTATCAGTTAAAGAAAATCATTGTCCCTCCTATCTTTGAAAGTGTTGCTTCACTGCCTTTAAAATTGTATTACAGTGAGAGATCTGATTATTTCTTTGTAGATAACATTTTTTTTTCTGTATGAAAGCTTTTTAGAAATTTCTCATTATCCTTTGTCTTCTCAGATTTCACCACAATGTATGTAGGTATGAGTCAGTGAAGTCGCTCAGTCGTGTCCGACTCTTTGCGACCCCATGGACTGTAGCCCACCAGGCTTCTCTGTCCATGGGATCCTCCAGGCAAGAATCCTGGAGTGGGTTGCCATTTTCTTCTCCAGGGGATCTTCCTGACTCAGGGAATGAACCCGGGTCTCCCGTATTACAGGCAGACACTTTAACCTCTGAGCCACCAGGGAAGCCCTATGTAGGTACAGGCCTTTTATAATTTATTCTGTTATTGATTTATTTAGTGTTTGAGTTTTTCTCTAGATTTACTTTCAAGTGTACTCACCCACCTTCTTTATCTAATCTCATCCCACACACAATAAACCTATTCAGATAAATCCTAAGTTACAATATGGATATATCTCACACACATAACATCATTAAGACTGACGTAATAATACATTCTATACTATTCTATTTGTGTAAAGTTTCAACATACAAAACTAATCTATGCTGTTAGAAGTCAGAATAGGGGTTATCTTTAGGGGCTAATGACTAGAAGCGGGCACAAGAAGGGCTTCTTGGATCTTGGTAATATTCTGTTTCTTGGTCTGGGTGTCGGTTACATAGTTGTATTAACTTTGTTTGTATTAACTTTGTGAAATTAATTTGTATTAACTTACACACCTTTATGTATGTGGTACTTCAATCAAAAGTTTTTTTAAGGGGTTTCCCTAGTGGTTAAGAGTTAAAGAGACCATCTTGCAATGCAGGGACACTGGTTCGATCCCTGCTTCAGGAAGATCCCACATGCCACACAGCAACTAAGCCTATGTGCCACAAGTACTGAACCTATGCTCTAGAGCCCCCAAGCCACAACTACTGCAGCCTGAGTACCCACAACCCATGCTCCACAACAAAGAAGTCACAACAGTGAGAAGCTCACACACGGCAACTAGAGTAGCCCCAACTCCCCACAACTAGAGAAAGCCTGCACATAGCAACGAAGACCCAGCACAGCCAAAAATAACAAACTAAATAATTTTTAAAGTTTTTTTTAAACAACTGGAGATTATTTTGAATTCTCTATTCTTCTTACAGAGGTAACTTTTCATTTAATATAATTTAAAAAACAGATTAATATGTAAAAATCTGGAAAATTAGATTATATATTTATATACTGCAAAGTATACTCTAGGGACTTCCACCTCTAGAACCAGCAGAACAGGTAAGTCAGACTAGTATTTCTGACAAGCAACTAGACCAGTAGAACAAAATTTAAAAAAAAAAAAAAACAAAAAAACGGTTTTAAGGTATAAACAGACATTGAAGAATTACCAGGCCAGAAACTGATAAATATAGAGATTAAGAGAGGTAAGTCCTGTATTTGCCAATTCTGGAAGAAGTGGTTGAGAAGTGATTTTGACAGCCTCTCAGAGGCAGGGGGATAGGGGCTGAAGTGCAGAGTCAACTAAGGTAGGGAATGCAGAGGGAGGAAAGCAATCAGACAAGTGGGTGAATCTCCCTTGACTTGCTTTGGGACCTCAAAAGACTGCAATCTAGAAGTAAGACCGAACCAGAAGTAGATAGGTTTATAAAGAGACCATATCTATTTTAAGAGTAAGCTGAGGATGTCATAAGAACACGAAGGCTACACAGGTTTCCCAAAGGACACATTAAATCTGAGACTTGAGAAAGAAATAGAAGTGAGTAAAAATTTTCCAAGTCAAAATGGAAACTGGAGAAGCAAAGAGTAGAAGAGGGAAAGCATTCGAGAGAGAGTCCATGCAAAGGCTGGAGGCATTCTGAAGATTCATATATTCATGTGATAGGGATATGAAAATATGAGCAGTTGAATATAACTAGAGCACAGCTAAGATAAGTTAAGAGGTGAAGCTGCAGTTGGATGAAAGTCAAAGGTAAGAAAAGTTTAAAATGTACAATCAGTAAGACTTTTTAAGATTAGAACTACAGTAAAGAAAAAGACTGTTAAGGAGGGTTCCTATGGTTATTTATTGTATAGGCAGCTGATAGACCATGGTATCTTACTTTTCAGATTCAAAGCAAACATGATTCACTTGTTACATTTACTTTCGTAAGCCTAAATTACTTGCATTATCTTCCTAAAACCAGAGTCTATCACTTTCCTGTCCAAAACCCTTTAATAGCTTTCCTGTACATATAATGGACTTCCCAGGTGGTGCTAGTGGTAAAGAACCCGTCTGCCAATGCAGGAGACAAATGAGATGCAGGTTCAATCCCTGGGTCAGGAAGGTCACCTAGAGGAGGGCATGGCAACCCACTGCAGTATTCTTGCCTGGAGAATCCCATGGACATTAAAGCCTGGTGGGCTCCATAGGGCTGCACAGAGTTGGACACGACTGAGGGGACCTTAGAACGCACACATGTACGTATAATAAAAAAAAATTTAATTCAAACATGGACTATATGCCATCTATGATTTGGTTCCCACCTACTCTCTCATCATCTTCACACAACACTTTCTGTCTCACTCCCAGCATTTTAAGCTACGTAGTTTTCCTAAGTTCTATAGAATATTAAGATCTTGGTCTCCTGAGGGTCTCATACATGATGTTTCTTCTGATATTTTCATCCCCTTCCCCACTCTTCACTTCACCTTTTTGTCTTTAGGTCTCAACTTAAATATCATTCTAGCAAACATACCTTCAATGACTTCCCTCCCCCCAGCTTAAGTTAGGTTCCCTGGTTCATATCTCCCTCCCTTCATATCTTATTTGTGATTATGTATTTCCTCCTCTAGACTGTTAGGACAGTGACTTCGTTTCTCTTGTATATATCCAGTACCTAACACAGTGTACTGTGATATACAGGAGGTGCTCAAACACTGAATGAATAAATGCACACAGGATGAATAGCAGATTTGAAAGGAGAAAGATTTCAGGATTGGGTATTTTTAATCTGAAGTGTCTACACATTATCAAAGAGGAAATACTAGGCAGACAAAAACAGCTACCTGAATTTTAGAAGAAAGATCTAGGACAAAAAGACAGATTTGGGAGTAATCAACAGGTACCTGAAGCCATCCAAAGATGAGAACACACAGAGAAGGAATTTTAAGCAGAAGGGGAAGGAGGCTAAGACTAAGAAAAAACAAACTGATGGGAGAAAAATAAGTCTGTGATAAGTGTAATACCACTGAAGAGATTATTTCAAAAACAGAGTAAATAAATGGCAAATACTCAAAGTTGAAAGGACTAAAATCTATCTACTAGATTTAGTGCCAAAGCTACTGATGACCTTGGGTAGCAATATCAATGGAATGATGAGTAGAAATAAATGTTCAGTTAATTGTTAACTCAATCAGTGGAGCAGAAGTTGAGAAAGCTACCAAAAACTTGGATGCTTATGTTAAAGAAGGTAGAAGGGCTTTTTCCCCTTCTTAAAGAATGAAAGTTGGGGATATTTAAATTACCATGAGATAGAATCAGTAAAGAGAAATCTAAGTTAGACAACTGCTAGAGCCTAATTATAGGGTAGGAAACATGTAGGACCCAGAGCAGAGGATAGCGAATCAGCCTTAGAATGGCAATTGTCCCACTGCAATTACAGGAAAGATGGGTTGGATTCAGTTACACTTGTAGAAAGGCAGGCAAAAACTGGGCTTCCCTGGTGACTCAGAGGATAAAGAATCTGCCTGCAATGCAGGAGCCCCGGGTTCAGTCCCTAGATTGGGAAAATCCCCTGGTGAAGGGAATGGCAATCCACTTCAGTATTCTTTCCTAGAGAATTCTATGGACAGAGGAGCTGGTGGTCTACAGTCCATGAGATCACAAAGAGTCAGACAGGACTGAGCGATTACACTTTCACTTTCAGGCAAAAATTAAGGATTCATTTCAACTTCTCTGTGAAGCCGGCGATGAGGTAGTCCACTGAGATTAAGTAGGAGGCTAATGTGCTAAATGGAGATAACATGAGATTTAATTTTTTTAAAGGATACACATTTATTTAGGCTGTACCTAGTCTCAATTGCAGCATGTGAGATCTTTAGTTGCAGCATGCAAACTCTAAGCTTTGGCATGTGGGATCTAGTTCCCTGACCAGGGATGGAACCTGGGCCCCCTGCACTGGGAATGTGGAGTCTCAGCTACTAGACCAGGGAAGTAGGTGGTATAGCATCTCACCAACTTGAAGTTTAAAAATGGCCACTATCATAAAAAGTAAAGAAAAAGAGAAAGGAATTTCAAGAAGCACTGCAGGCTTTTAAGTCTGGAGACAGTGAATTTCTAATAGCAGTAATAGTGCAACTCTTTGATTCCCTTGCAGCTCTTGCCCAAGCCAAAATCAGGGAACTAAGACTGATACAGGATTTGTATTTTGGAGGGCAAAAGAACAAAAAGATAGAAGGGCAAAGTTAAAGGTATTGGCAATAGAACACTTAAATCAGAGTGGGTAAGGTAGAAAGGCTGGATAAGTAAAAAAGGAAAAACAGCAGGTTCCTCACAGAAGAGAATGGAGTAGAAGTCCAAATGAGGCCAGGTAAAAGTGTGGTGAGAACAATGAAGTAAGAAAGCTGAGAAAAGTGTAGACTGACTAAATGAGTATGACATTATAGAAGTGATTTTCCCCATGATGGGCCTACTCAAGCATCGTATTGAATGTACATGTTTATGCATATGTGCATAAATTATACACAGGATAAATTTTAATCAATACTTGATTTATAAAGTTTAATTCTGAATAACCTTAGGTTACTGTTCAAAAAAAATTTTAACGCCTTGCTTACACAGCAGGCCAGAGAATCTTTCAATGACGACATATTAATTTGAATAAAGCAAAAAGTTAAAAATCACTGGTCTAGGTCAAGCTGTTCATTCTTCAGAAAAGGAAACAGCCTTCCAGAAGTAAAACGATTTACCCAAATTCAGCAACTTGCCATAGCAACAGAACTTTAAAAATAAATGGAACTCTGCAGAAAATGGTTTTTCTGTATTGAAAAATGGCTTACCTCAATCTTTCAGAATAAAAGTATTTCATAATTATCAATCTTTCTTGTAAAAATCTTTGATACAAATATTTGCCACAAATATTGTATTTACCATGCTTACAAATATTGTGTTCATCATGCTTATAAACGTTACAAATGATTTATAAGTCCCTGTCTAAAGACCTGAACTTATAATTTCTATAAATTTGCCAAAACCTATCAAGGAAAAACTGACAAGCTTAGTCAATATAAATGCTACATTTTACTTATACTGTTGACTAAAATTATTCCATTTCTTCTATAATCTTCCTCAACACAGAATTACACACAGCCACTACTAGAAAAGGTTGAATTTGGCAAAAGAGATGAACCCTATTTGTCTTATCAGCAGTTTAACCATTCAACAGATATATTTAAAACAAAAAAAGAGCTCAGAACATGTGCCAGGCATTGAGCTGAATGTTAGAAAAACACTAAGAACTGCTTTCCTATCTACAGACCACATGCTCACCAAATGCTTGTGTATTGAAGGACCAATTTAAGTCTTTTGATCAAAGAGTAAATATTTTTATTTATCCACTATGCCACATCTAAGGATTAAAAAATTGTCGTACCTCACACTTCCTCGAGAAATTTTAAATCTGGCTATGGAGATGAAATAGATAGGCATTGTATCTATATGCTGATGATTAGCTATTTTATCAAATACCAGAACTTTATACCTACTAGATGTTAGCCAATAAAGTACTCATCTAAGAAACAGTGAGAGTTCTATTGATATAGATAAAATTGTATTGATAAAGTTTAATGATATCACTGTCAAATATGTTACAACTAACTGGCTGTCTCACCAAGAAAATCATTAGTTTATTGGCAAATTTCACTTTTAAATCAAGTTGAACTACTTCATTTATTCCCCAAACTTACATTTTAAACTATTCCACAAAAATTTAATCTGAAGAAATGAAAAGCTTCTACACACTTCGTGCGTGCATGCGAAGTCACTTCAGTTGTGCCTATTTTCAACCTATGGACCATAGCCTGCCAGGTTCCTCTGTCCATGGGATTCTCCAGGCAAGAATTGTGGAGTGGGTTGCCATTTCCTTCTCCAAGGGATCTTCCCAACCCAGATATTGAATCCACATCTCTTAAGTCTCCCACATGGGCAGGAAGGTTCTTTTATCACTAGCGCCACCTGGGAAGCCCATTCTACACACTAATCCTTCCCAAAAGAACGTACTGTAAATTCTTAAAATTTCAAAATAAAAATTCCTCAAACATTTCACAAATAGGAGCAAGACCTCCTCCAAGAAATTCCACTTGATTCACATTATCTGTAGAGTCCATATTTGCAAACCCTACTTTCTAAAATTGATTTGCAATCCCCAAATCAATACTCACAACACTTTCACAACATTTACAGACATGGCGGGGTGGTGAAAAATTTGAATTGCTCAATGCTAAGGTCAAACAAGGCTATGTTCTGCCTTTCTGTTTTGACTCATTATTGTAAACAAGCATCCTTGCCATGATCTACCTAGCATCACATTTTTTATATTTTTAATATTTTTATAAAAATATAGTGTATAGAGGGAGAAGGCAATGGCAACACACTCCAGTACTCTCGCCTGGAAAATCCCATGGTCAGAGGAGCCTGGTAGGCTGCAGTCCATGGGGTCTGAGGGACTTCCCTTTCACTTGTCACTTTCATGAATTGGAGGAGGAAATGGCAACCCACTTGTGTTCTTGCCTGGAGAATCCCAGGGACGGGGGAGCCCAGTGGGCTACTGTCTGTGGGGTCGCACAGAGTCGGACACGACTGAAGTGACTTAGCAGGAACAGCAACACTGTATATAACTGAAGCACTTTGCTGTACAGCAATGAACACACTATAAATCAACTATACTTGAAAAAAATTAATTTAAAAAAAATTAGATTAAAACTAAGGCATCCTTAAACAGAAAGACATAAAAGGTTATATGCTGACAAAGTGTTCAGTCGCTCAGTTGTGCCCCACTCTTTGCAGCCCCATGGACCAAAGCCAGCCAGGATCCTCTGCCATTTTCCAGCCAAGAACACTGAAGTGAGTTGCCATTCCCTACTCTAGGGAATCTGTCCTACCCAGAGATAGAACTCACATCTCTTGCACCTCCTGCATAGGGAGGCAGGTTCTTTAGCCCTAGTGCCACCTGGGAAGCCCAATATATATTGACAGGTGGCGAAATATTAATATATTGTGACCAGAGGCTCACAAGAACCTAAGCCTATATTTCCCCTAGGAGCAGTGCTTCAGTATTTGCTAATTGAGCATTCACAGTGACTACAGAATAAAACTACCCAAGTAACAAGAATCAACTATACTTTGAATGTGACACCTTTATGCATGTAAAATTAACTAAAAGACAGGGCAATAGTCCGTTCTCCAAAATGAGCTACCATTTCAGTCTGTTCACCAAAAGGAGCTACCATTTTCCTATAGCATTATTCCATGAGAATACTCAATAAATACGTGTGAAGTAAGTGGTTCATAAAATTAAGTGCTCCAGTTTTATGTTAAAGACTCCTATTTTCAATATTCTTTCCCAGCTAGCACAAAGGTAGGTCAGTCCTTTGCTATTATTTGGAGTATGTGGAGGCATACATTAGAAGCTAAAGCTCATAAAGCTCAAGTCAGAGAAGAAAAAAGTTCAGTAAGACTGATCATTCATTAACGTTCTCATTATTGTACAATTAGCCCCTGAACAATACAGGTCCACTTATATGGGTTTTTTTTTTTTTTTTCCCACATGTGGGATCCTAGTTCAGAGACCAGGGGTAAACTGCACCCCTGCATTGGAATTCCAGGAACCTTAAACACTGGACCACCATGGAAAGTGCAACATGTGAAGCTTTTTTTTTCCCCCAGTAAATATGTACTACATACAGGATCCTATGTACTACAGGATCCAACGTTGGTCGACTCCTTGAATATGGAACCGCTGATACTGGAGGGCGGACTGTAAAGTTACCTCTGAAATTCCGACTGCATAAAGGATCAGCAGTCTAATTCCCCTGCTCCCCTCCACTCCTGCCTCCCCCCAACCCTTCCCTTCCCTTCCCACCTTTCAAAGGTCAACCGTATTTTAATTCAGTAGATTTCATCAGCTTTCACGATGTTTAGAAAAAACCTGTGATCACACATAATAGCAAGCATAAACAAGTATCTCAGTTTTATTTAACATTTTTAAATGACTGCACACTCTTTCTCTAATGCACCATATAAAAAAGTGCAAAATATTTACCATAAGCATATGGTCAGGAAAGTGAACACCCACAATGGCTGCACCATCAACTCAACTAAGCACTTTTACTCATTTAAAGAGTCCACAGCGTTTTCTGGAAGTTGCTGGACGTTAACAGCTGCTCCACATCTTCTTGAACTACTCTCTTCTGAACTGGTCCAGGTTGCTCAGCACGTACCCACGCGGCGTTAAGAAGGCGGTGAAAAACACCACGAGTGCAATAGCCACCTCCTGGAACAAGATATCAACAGCGCTGTTAGGAGGGCGGCTTCCGGAGTGGAGAACTGTTTCAAACGTTCTGAGGAGTTTGGCTGTGGTCCTCGATCTGGGGGCCCGGTGACACCTAAAAAGCAGAACTCCCTTCCTAAGTGACCCCGTAGAAATTTCTGAGGAAAACTCATTTTTCTCCTCATGGTGCCTCCGTTCTGACCTTTGAAATCTGGAAGCTAGACATTGCCCCGCGATTTCCCACATTTTAGGGAAATGCTAGGTCTCGGCAATTTAGGGCGCTATCAAAGTGAGAGATGTTCTGAGGTGCAACGACGGCTCTGCCCCTCGAACTTCGCGCCCAAAACGGTACCCACAACGAAGGTCCGGTTCTCTGAGGCCCTCGCGCTCCTCGAGGTCCCCGCTTCCTGGCGCCTCAAGCCCAACCCCAGCGCCCTCACCGCGACGGCGCCTCAGCTCCCCAGCGGCCTCCGAGCTCTCCGGACCACCCAAGCCTCCCACCCAAATAGCGGCCGCGTCCTCCTCGCCTCCACCCGTCGGGGCGCTCCCGCCTAAGCCACGCGCTTCCGCCCGCCGCGTCCCGCCTTCGCCGCCCGGGAGAATGGGCCCCAACTCACGACGGTCGACACCGGGCGGTGGCGCGGAGGCTCCAAGTGGGCCATGCGCAGGCCAGGCATCAGGAGCAGCAGGGTCACACGGCGGCGGGGAAACACGCAGAGCACGGGCATGCGCGGCATGATTCGTCCGGTGCGGCGAAGCCAGGCGTAGACGCGAAGCGCGGTGAGGAGACGTGAGGTGAAGCGAGGCGACGCGCGGTCGGACCTCACGAGCCTCACAACACGACAGTAGAATCGTCTGCGCATGTTCTGGGGACACAGGAGGTGGGGGGGGCGTACTACTCCCCGCTCCCTGATAAGCCCCGCCCCTGACACGCCCCTTCCGCTCAGCGCCCTGCTGAGCCCAGACCTTACGCACGTACCCGCTGCCTCAGTCCACCTACGCTCCTCGCGTAGCACCATCCCTATGCTCCTAGGCCCTGCTTCCTACGCATGCCACACCGCCCTCTCCTCTACCCGCCCTGCCTAACTTCCTAACCCCACGGCCCACAGTATCTCGATTTCTGTTCGGTGGGGATCAGACGGTAAAGAATTCGCCTCCAATGCGGGATCAGTTCAGTGGATCAGTCGTGTCCGACTCTTTGCAACCCCATGAATCACAGCACGCCAGGCCTCCCTGTCCATCACCAACTCCCGGAGTTCACTCAAACTCATGTCCATCGAGTGGGTGATGCCATCCAGCCATCTCATCCTCTGTCCTCCCCTTCTCCTCCTGCCCTCAATCCCTCCCAGCCTCAGGGTCTTTTCCAATGAGTCAACTCTGTGCATAAGGTGGCCAAAGTATTGGAGTTTCAGCTTTAGCATCAGTCCCTCCAATGAACACCCAGGACTGATCTCCTTTAGGATGGACTGGTTGGATCTCCTTGCAGTCCAAGGGACTCTCAAGAGTCTTCTCCAACACCACAGTTCAAAAGCATCAATTCTTTAGTGCTCAGCTTTCTTCACAGTCCAACTCTCACATCCATACATGACCACTGGAAAAATCATAGCCTTGACTAGCCGGACCTATGTTGGCAAAGTAATATCTCTGCTCTTCAATATGCTATCTAGGTTGGTCATAACTTTCCTTCCAAGGTGTAAGCGTCTTTTAATTTCATGGCTG
>NW_011494633.1:6453510-6471816 GCF_000754665.1 Bison bison bison | reverse complement strand
CCCTTCTATCTGCCATGAAGTGATGGGACCAGATGCCATGATCTTCGTTTTCTGAATGTTGAGCTTTAAGCCAACTTTTTCACTCTCTTCTTTCACTTTCATCAAGAGGCTTTTGAGTTCCTCTTCACTTTCTTCCATAAGGGTGGTATCATCTACATATCTGAGGTTATTGATATTTCTCTCAGCAATCTTGATTCCAGCTTGCGCTTCTTCCAGTCCAGCGTTTCTCATGACGTACTCTGCATATAAGTTAAATAAGCAGAGTGACAAAATACAGCTTTGACTTACTCCTTTTCCTATTTGGAACCAGTCTGTTGTTCCATGTCCAGTTCTAAGTGTTGCTTCCTGACCTGCATACAGGTTTCTCAAGAGGCAGATCAGGTGGTCTGGTATTCCCATCTCTTGAAGATTTTTCCACAGTTTATTGGGATCCACACAGTCAAAGACTTTGGCATAGTCAATAAAGCAGAAATAGATGTTTTTCTGGAACTCTCTTGCTTTTTCTATGATCCAGCAGATGTTGGCAATTTCATCTCTGGTTCCTCTGCGTTTTCTAAAACCAACTTGATCATCTGGAAGTTCACGATTCACGTATCACTAAAGCCTGGCTTGGAGAATTTTGAGCATTACTTTACTAGCGTGTGAGATGAGTGCAATTGTGCAGTAGTTTGAGCATTCTTTGGCATTGCCTTTCTTTGGGATTGGAATGAAAACTGCCCTTTTTCAGTCCTGTGGCCACTGCTGAGTTTTCCAAATTTGCTGGCATATTGAGTGCAGCACTTTCACAGCATCATCTTTCAGGATTTGGATCAACTGGAATTCCATCACCTCCACTAGCTTTGTTCATAGTGATGCTTTCTAAGGCCCACTTGACTTCACATTCCAGGATGTCTGGCTGTAGGTGAGTGATCACACCATGGTGATTATCCCAATGCAGGATACCTGGGTTCGATCCCTGGGTTGGGAAGATCCCCTGGAGGAGGGCATGGCAACCCACTCCAGTATTCTTGCCTGCAGAATCCCCATGGACAGAGGAGCCTGGTGGTCTACAGTCCATGGGGTCACAAAGAGTCGAACACAACTGAGCGACTATGCATACAAGATAAAGCATAGTGAACACAGCTAGACTTAACTTACCTTTATCTTTCATTCCTCCCTACCTGTATCTCTCTACGTGCCATCACTTGGTGGAATTTATAACGTTTATACTCTGTTCTCTAATGTTAATTACATTTTCTATGCATTGCATTTCTAATGCATTTCTATGCATTAAATGCATTCTATACATTTAATTCCCCAAATTAAAATCAAGAACGAGTATCTAAAAATAATCATGGCAGGATCAAATTGAGTGTTTGGATCCAGTAAAGAAGGTGATGTAACTGTGGAAATTCTTGAAGGAAAAATGGTATATTGTGATTTTCAAATTTAATAATATAAGAGCCCTTGCCTACTCCCTAAGATGATTTAGTTTCTTCACAGTATTTCATTTTTAGGCTTATTGTGAAACCAGCATTCTAGGGTTTCTTTTGATATGCTCGTTTCTACTACCTGATTTCTTCCTCTTTTTGGATTCCTATTTCATTTTGCTTCCTATTTTTTTTGTTTCATTCTTATTTCAATTCCTTAAGCAATTCTTTCAGGAAGGGTCTGTGAGTAATAAGTTTCTTCAATCCATAAAAGTCAAAGAAATATTTTGCTCTACACTTAATTGCTAATTTGGCTGGGTGTACAATGCTAGACTCAAAATTATTTCCTTGTTTTCTAGCATTTTAAAGGAATTTTAAAGGCATTATTCCCTTGTTTTCTAGCAGCTAGTGTAACTGCTAAGTGTGATCTAATATAATTCTTATTCCTCTGACGTAGCCTCTTTTTTTTTTTTTTTTCTTGGAATCTTTTTGTGTTTGGGCTTGTTAAGTGTCTCCACGTTATGGCTAGATAAGGTTCTTGCTTCATTCATACAAATCAGCAGTGGGTGAGACTTTTCAACTTGAAGACTTGGATCTTTCTTAACCTCTGGGAGGTCTACTTCTGTGTGTTATTTATGTCCTTCCCTCTATTTTTTCTAGTCTGTCTTCTCTTCACAAGAGGTGAAGGATCAAGAGAGCTGTCTGTGGTCTCTTTTATTATGTAAGACAGTAATCCCATTCACTAGTGTCTGAAAGCGAAAGTTAAGTAGCTCAGTAGTGTCCGACTCTTTGAGACCCCATGGACTGTAGCCCACCAGGCTCCTCCATCCATGGGATTCTCCAGGCAAGAATACTGGAGTGGGTTGCCATTTCCTTCTCCAGGAGATCTTCCTGACCCAGGGATCGAACCCAGGTCTCCCGAATTAGAGGCACACGCTTTAACCTCTGAGCCACCAGGGAAGGCCTGACCCCTGCTCTTAACCTAATCTTCTCGCAGAGGCTACACCTCATCACTTTGGAAATTAGGACTTCAACATATGAATGTGGAGGGAATGTAAACATTCAGTCTATTGCATTTAGTAAAAAAAAAAAAAAAAGAATGCAAAAAGATCTCATTAAAAATTTTTAGTTCTAAAAAAAATTTAGTTCTGAAAAATTATCACAATAAAAAATTTTGTAACTGTGTATGGTAACAGATGTTCATTGTATTTATTGTAGGAATCCTTTCTCAATATATAACCACACATCTCAGATGGGACTCAAACCCATAATCCTCCAACAGAAACCATACAACTCATCTCAGGACTTAATGAAGCTGAGGTTTTTTACATCTCAGCACAAAAGGAATTCTGCAAGAGGCAAAGTTATAAGAAGTAAATTTATTAATAATATTTGTAAGGAAGTTGCAGGAGCATGAGACATGAAAGGATGGGCATGTCCCAAGTCTTGGGCTAGTTCCTAGGATGGGCCACCAAATGCAGATCCTTGGCTTCTGGCAGGAAAGCATTCAAGAACAAGTCATAGTAAAGTGAAAGCAGAGATACACATTCCATAGACAGAATAAGATCTGTCTCGGAAGGTGAGAGCGGACCTTGTAGTTACTTTTTATGGACTGGGTAACTTCATAAGCTAGTGAGTAGGAGGATAATCCCAACTATTTCAAAGAAGGGGTGGGGATTACCAGGAACTGGGTGAGCCACCATTCACTTTCTGGTCTTCTAGAACCTACCTCAGAACTGTCATGGTGCTTGTGGGTGTGTCATTTAGCATGCTAATGTATTACAATGAGCATTACAATTGTATTACAATATAATATCCATCCATGTTGCTGAAATGACAAAATTTCATTCTTCTTGGTGACTGAGCCAGCCACTTACCCATTTCCCATGGCTCTCTTTCCCCTTCTCTGCATTATGTATGGCCCAAGGACCATCTGAACATGGTAATTGTGTATCTCATTCACTAAGAGGTGAGCATTGTAAGAGTAGGCTTGTCTGACTTGCTCACCCCAAAGCACCCCAAGAAGCACCTCACACACAGTAAGTACCCAATAAATATTTGTTGAATGCACGAATAATGAATGCTCATGTCTCCCTGTCTCTTTTCCTTCCCACCTAAAGACACTCTCTGGAGAGAACACCCTCTGCAACACAGTAGAAATGGACAACTAGGGAGACACTAGATTGTGAAGAGAGGGAATGAATGAACCATGGCACCTGTAAATATTGGTCACCTGTTTGTAGCCATGAGATTATGGGAGAGCACAGCTGGAGGAGGGGTGCTAATGTATAATTCTTCCCAGATATTTCTCTCCCTCTATGGGCCAAGGAGGATTTGAGTTTTGCCTACTCAGTTTTTTTTCTTCTCCTTCACCCTTCAAGATGGGGGAAGAGGAGGTGTCAGAACTATCCCTTTAAATTCTTGTAATGCAGAATCAGGAGGAAACAGAAGGGGCAAAAGACAGAAAGCTCAAGACACCACTGAATGCAATTTTCTGAAGACCTGAAAAAAAAATTTGTACTATGTGATTAAGTAGAAAGAAAAATGAAAGGGAATTTTTAGAAGAATCGCGGTAGTCTGTGTATCCCAGTGGTAAACAGCCTGCCTGCCAGTGCAGGCTTAGAGACGCAGGTTCAGTCCTGGGTCAGGAAGATCCCCTGGAGGAGGGCACAGCAACCTACTCCAGTATTCATACCTGGAGAATCCCATGGACAGAGGAGCCTGGCAGGCCACAGTCCATAGCATGGCACCGAGTTGGATATGACTGAAGAGACTTAGCACAGCACAGTATTATAAAATAAGTCACAATAGTTTGAAAGGATTGAACTCATACATGGTGAGTTAACAACAATGGGATTAAATTGGAAATCAAAACCAAAAGGGTATCTGAAAAAACTCCTAGAATATTTAGAAATTGAACAATACACTTCTGAGTGACCCATTAGTCAAAGAAGAAACCACAAGGGAAATTAGAAAAGATTTTCAACTGAATTAAAATTAAAACACAACGCATCAAATTTTGTGAAGAGCCAGGCTCTTCTCTCCATGGAATTTCCCAGGCAAGAATACTGGAGTGGGTTGCTATGCCCTACTTCCCAACCCAAGAATCAGTCCCAGGTCTCCAGCACTGTAGGCAGATTCTTTCCCATCTGAACCACTAGGGAAGCCTTCTTCTGTAGTACTTGCCTTAGCATAAAATCCCAGACATTTTCATACAATTTTCTCTGATACTTCTTATTTTTGGGTTCCAATGTTGTTGACATATGGCATAGTCTGTACACCTTTCTTTTCTGGGAACTGCCTCTCTCTCATAAAGTGATGATGATAGTAGTTATTATTATTGATATTATAATTAGTAGCAGTAGTAGTATTTAACCTTTCTAAAGCACCTGTTTATGTGCCTGGAACTTCCTCTAAACACTACACAAAGTATTAACTCTCTAAATCTTCCTATACACCTATAAGGTAAGCATTGTTATTATACTCATTTACAGATGAAGAAACTGAGGCAAGGAAAATTTAAGCAAATTGCTCATAGTTATATTAGTGGTTTAGAAAGTTTTTAATCTCAGGAACTCCTTAGAGATTAAGCTCCAAAGAGCTTTTGTTTATGTAGGTTATACTATGTTCAGTTCAGTTCAGTCACTCAGTCGTGTCCGACTCTTTGCAACCCCATGAATTGCAGCACACCAGGCCTCCCTATTCATCACCAACTCCCGGAGTTCACTCAAATTCACGTCCGTCGAGTCAGTGATGCCATCCAGCCATCTTATCCTCTGTCGTCCCCTTCTCCTCCTGCCCCCAATCCCTCCCAGCCTCAGGGTCCTTTCCAATGAGTCAACTCTGCGCATAAGGTGGCCAAACTACTGGAGTTTCAGCTTCAGCATCAGTCCCTCCAATGAACACCGAGGACTAATCTCCTTTAGGATGGACTGGTTGGATCTCCTTGCAGTCCAAGGGACTCTCAAGAGTCTTCTCCAACACCACAGTTCAAAAGCATCAATTCTTTAGTGCTCAGCTTTCTTCACAGTCCAACTCTCACATCCATACATGACCACAGGAAAAGCCATAGCCTTGACTAGTAGGGCCTTTGTTGGCAAAGTAATATCTCTGCTTTTCAATAACAGAAGCAGAAGATATCAAGAAGAGGTGGCAAGAATACACAGAAGAACTGTACAAAAAAGATCTTCATGTCCCAGATAATCACGATGGTGTGATCACTGACCTAGAGTCAGACATCCTGGAATGTGAAGTCAAGAGGGCCTTAGAAAGCATCACTATGAACAAAGCTAGTGGAGGTGATGGAATTCCAGTTGAGCTATTTCAAATCCTGAAAGATGATGCTGTGAAAGTGCTGCACTCAATATGCCAGCAAATTTGGAAAACTCAGCAGTGGCCACAGGACTGGAAAAGGTCAGTTTTCATTCCAATCCCAAAGAAAGGCAATGCCAAAGAATGCTCAAACTACTGCACAATTGCACTCATCTCACATGCTAGTAAATCAATGCTCAAAATTCTCCAAGCCAGGCTTCAGCAATATGTGAACTGTGAACTTCCTGATGTTCAAGCTGGTTTTAGAAAAGGCAGAGGAACCAGAGATCAAATTGCCAACATCTGCTGGATCATGGAAAGCAAGAGAGTTCCAGAAAAACATCTATTTCTGCTTTACTGACTATGCCAAAGCCTTTGACTGTGTGGATCACAATCAACTGTGGGAAATTCTGAAAATGATGGGAATACCAGACCACCTGATCTGCCTCTTGAGAAATCCGTATGCAGGTCAGGAAGCAACAGTTTGAACTGGACATGGAACAATAGACTGGTTCCAAACAGGAAAAGGAGTACGTCAAGGCTGTATATTGTCACCCTGCTTATTTAACTCCTTTGCAGAGTACATCATGAGAAACGCTGGACTGGAAGAAACACAAGCTGGAATCAAGATTGCCGGGAGAAATATCAATAACCCCAGATATGCAGATGACACCACCCTTATGGCAGAAAGTGAAGAGGAACTCAAAAGCCTCTTGATGAAAGTGAAAGAGGAGAGTGAAAAAGTTGGCTTAAAGCTCAACATTCAGAAAACGAAGATCATGGCATCTGGTCTCATCACTTCATGGGAAATAGATGAGGAAACAATGGAAACAGTGTAAGACTTTATTTTGGGGGGCTCCAAAATCACTGCAAATGGTGACTGCAGCCATGAAATTAAAAGACACTTATTCCTTGGAAGGAAACTTATGACCAACCTAGATAGCATATTCAAAAGCAGAGACATTACTTTGTCAACAAAGGTCCAGCTAGTCAAGGCTATGGTTTTTCCTGTGGTCATGTATGGATGTGAGAGTTGGACTGTGAAGAAGGCTGAGCGCAGAAGAGTTGGTGCTTTTGAACTGTGGTGTTGGAGAAGACTCTTGAGAGTCCCTTGGACTGCAAGGAGATTCAACCAGTCCATTCTAAAGGAGATCAGCCCTGGGATTTCTTTGGAAGGAATGATGCTAAAGCTGAAACTCCAGTAGTTTGGCCACCTCATGCGCAGAGTTGACTCATTGGAAAAGACTCTAATGCTGGGAGGGATTGAGGTCAGGAGGAGAAGGGGACGACAGAGGATGAGATGGATGGATCGAATCACTGACTCGATGGATGTGAGTCTGAGTGAACTCCGGGAGTTGGTGATGGACAGGGAGGCCCGTGTGCTGCAATTCATGAGGTCGCAAAGAGTCGGACACGACTGAGCGACTGAACTGAACTGATCTAGGTTGGTCATAGCTTACCTTCCAAGGAGTAAGCGTCTTTTAATTTCATGGCTGCAGTCACCATCTGCAGTGATTTTGGAGCCCCCAAAAATAAAGTCTGACACTAGAAACACTTAAATACTTTAAATATTTATTTATTAATTGACTTAAAAATAGAAGTAACAAATCCATCACATACTCACATAATAACATTTAAATGAAATATAAATATATATATATAAAGCAGTGAAATGAGTAGTATTGTTTTACATTTTTGTTTCTCTTTACTGTCAGGTTTAATAGAAAATTGTGCTGTGTGTATGTTCAGTTACTCAGTCGTTGCCAACTCTTTGCAACCCCATGGACTGTAGCCTGCCAGGTTCCTTGGTGCATGGAATTGTCAGGCGAGTGTATGCTCCTCGGTTCTTTGTCTCGTCACCACAAAGATTTGGAGTGACAGACATTAAAGCCCCCTTGGCATGTCACAGCTCTCGGGTCTTAGACAGACCGTGTTATAGCTCTCAGATCTTGAAAGGACGATGTTACACTCTTAGACAAATCAGTGTTACAGCTCTATTTTATTTATAAGTTAACAGAAAAATCCATCTTCGAGGTGTGAGGGCACGTCGATCCAAAGACGCGAAGAGAAGAGTGCCCCAGCCCACAGGAGAGGGAGAAAGAGAGAGAGAGAGCCCTTTGGCTCCTCTTTTTATACGTTTTTTTCTTCCCCTTGGGCCTGCCCTATGCAAATTGGGCTTAGTCAGGAGTGCTATTCTACCTGAAGTCCTCACTCCGGTCCTCAGACCTTCCTTTGACCTTTCTCTTTTCTGCTTTCGCAGGCTTCTCCCTTCCTTGTCTTTTAGCCACTGCCATTTTGGACTCCTTTTCCCTATTCTAACTACCTGACAGAATTTTCTAGGCAAGTATACTGGAACAGGTTGTCATTCTTACTCCAGGGGATCTTCCTGACCGAGGGATCAAACCTGAGTTTGATTCCTGCATTGACACGAAGATTCTTTACCATTGTACCACGTGGGAAGCTCATAATAGAAGATTAGACTACCTGAAAAAAAAAAATTAGAAATAAACTACCCAGATTCACATCTGCTTTTATATTCAACCTATTGTGATGTCCCATGTTATACAATCTCTGGAAAATTCCACCATACATTCTTCAGAGAATGAGTAAAAAAGTCAAATATCTTAGTGTTATTAGGAAAAGAATTTTTGTTTAATTGTTGTTTTTTAATGAAAATAACTGTGACATTGTGGGGCCTCAGAAAGGGTCTAGGGAACTCCTAAATTCATGGGCTACATGAATCCTGTAATAACTCTTTTTTTTTAATTAATATTTATTTATTTGACTGTACTGGCCTTTCTCAAGATGGCGGAGTAGAAGGACGTGCACTCATCTCCTGCTGCTGCTACTGCTAAGTCGCTTCAGTCGTGTCCTACTCTGTGCGACCCCATAGACGGCAGCCCACCAGGCTCCCCAGTCCCTGGGATTCTCCAGGCAAGAACACTGGAGTGGGTTGCCATTTGGATCCCACCAAAAAAAGATACCCCACCTCCAAGGGCAAAGGAGAAGCTGCAACAGGATGGTAGGAGGGGCACAATCGTGTTTAAAATCAAACCTCATACCCATCAGAGACACTCGAAGGTGCAAACAAAACCCAGGGAAAGGAGCAATGACTCCCCCACAAGAGACTGAGCCAGACATGCCTTTGAGTGTTTGAGTGTCTCCTGTAGAAGAATGAGTCAGCAGTGGCCTGCCATGGGCACAGAGGCTCTGGCAACAGCAGAACTGGGAGGTGCAGTATGTGGCATAAGTCCTCTTGGAGGAGGTCGTAATTAGCCCCACCGTGTGCGTGCCTGCTAAGTCGCTTCAGTCGTGTCCTACTCTTTGTGATTCCATGGACTGCAGCCAGCCAGGCTCCTCTATCCATGGGATTCTCCAGGCAAGAATACTGGAGTGGGTTGCCATTCCCTTCTCCAAGAGATCTTCCTGATGCAGAGGTCGAACATGTGTCACTTAATGTCTCCTGCATTGGCAGGCAGGAGTTTGATTAAATGGACCTAAGTTTGAGTAAAGTCCGGGAGTTGGTGATGGACAGGAAGGCCTGGCGTACTGCAGTCCATGAGGTCACAAAGAGTCAGACACGACTGAGCGACTGAACTGAGCTGAGCATTGCCAGGCAGGTTCTTTACCACTAGTGCCACCTGGGAAGCCCCACAATAAAACTGCTGAGCAGGTGACTCACAAACTGGAGAACAATTATACCAAAGAAATTCTCACACTGTTGTGAAAGTTCTAGGGTGAACAACAGATTTCCCAACCTGGCGATCCAGCAAAGAGACTGCAAACCCCCAGGGAATTTGACTTTGAAGGCCAGTAAGATTTGATTACAGAACTTCCACAGGACTGGGGAAACAGAGACTCTTGAAGGGCACAAACAAAAGCTTGTGAGCATCAGGACCCAGGAGAAAGGAACAGTGACCCCATAAAAGACTGAGCCAGACTTGCCTGTGAGTGTCCTGCAGTCTCCAGCAGAGGCACAGGTTGACGGTGACCTGCCATGGAGCCAGAGGCACTGACTACAATTGTCCTGGGAGCTGCAGCATGTTGGCATAAGTCCTTTTGGAAGAGGATCATTACCCCTACCATAGTTTGGCCTCAGGACTTCCCTGATGGAACAAGGGAAGCAAACAGTAAACAAACAGTAAAGCAGCTGCCTACAATGTGGGAGACCCGGGTTCAATCCCTGGGTCGGGAAGACCTCCTGGAGAAGGAAATGGCAACCCACTCCAGTCCTCTTGCCTGGGATGGAGAAGCCTGGTAGGCTACAGCCCATGGGGTCACAAAGAATCTGATACAATTGAGCGACTTCACTTTCACTTTCAAACTACAGGAAGGGAACACAGCCCCACCCATCAGCAGAAAATTGGATTAAAGATTTACTGAGCATGGCCTGTCCACCAGAGCAAGACCCAGTTTTACCCACAGCCAATCCCTCCCCCCAGAAGCTTCCACAGCCTCTTATCCTCACCCATCAGAGGGGAAACAGACTGAAAACCACTATCCCAGAAGACTAACCATACTGTTCTCATGGATCACAGACTTGTCTAACTCAATGAAACTATGAGACATATCCTGTAGGGCCACCTAAGTCTGATGGGTCATGTTGGAGAGTTCTGACAAAACGTGGTCCATTGGAGAAGGGAATAGCAAATTTCACTTTGCCACTTCAGCATTCTTACCTTGAGAACCCCATGAACAGTATAAAAAGGCAAAAAGATATGACACTGAAAGTCGAACTCCCCAGGTCAGTAGGTACCCAATATGCTACTGGAGAAGAGCAGATAAATGTCTCCGAAAGAATGAAAAGGCTAAGCCAAAGAAGAAACAACACCCAGTTGTGGCTGTGTCTGGTGGTGAAAGTAAAGTCCAATGCTAGAAAGAACAATACTACATAGGAACCTGGAATGTTAGGTCCATGAATCAAGGTAAATTGGAAGTGGTCAAACAGGAGATGGCAAGAGTGAACATCGACATTTTAGGAATCAGTGAACTAAAATGGATGGGAATTTAAATGGAAGAATTTAATTTAGATGACCATTATATATAGTACTGTGGGCAAGAATCCCATAGAAGAAATGGAGTAGACATCATAGTCATAAAAAGAGTCCAAAATGCAGTACTTGGGTGCAATCTCAAAATGACAGAATGATCTCTGTTTATTTCCAAGGCAAACCATTCAGTATAACAGTAATCCAAGTATATGCCCCAACCAGTAATGCTGAAGAAGCTGAAGTTGAACGGTTCTATGAAGACATACAAGATCTTCTAGACTAACACCTCTCAAAAAAGATATCCTTTTCATCATAAGGGATTGGAATGCAAAAGAAGCAAGTCAAGAGATAGTGGGAGTAACAGGCAATTTGGCCTTGGAGTACAAAGGGAAGCGGGGCAAAGGCTAACAGAGTTTTGCCAAGAGAATGCACTCATCATAGCAAAACACCCTCTTCTAACAACACAAGAGACGACTACACATGGACATCACCAGATGATCAATATTGAAATCAAACTGATTATATTCTTTGCAGCAGAAGATGGAAAAGCTCTATACAATCAGCAAAAAAAAAAAAAAGACCAGGGGCTGACTGTGGCTAGGATCATGAATTCCTTATTGAAAAATTCAGATTTAAATTGAAGAAAGTAGGGAAAACCACTAGACCATTCAGGTATGACATAAATAAAATCCCTTATGATTATACAATGGAAATGACAAATAGATTCAAGGGATTAGATCTGATAGACAGAGTCCCTAAAGAACTATGGAAGGTGATTCGTAATATTGCACTAGGTGGTGATAAAAACCATCCACAAGAAAAAGAAATGCAAAAAGGCAAAATAGTTGTCATAGAAGGCCTTACAAATAGCTGAGTAAAGAAGAGAACCAAAAGACAAAGAAGGAAAAGAAAGATATACCCACCTGAATGCAGAGAATAGCAAGAAGAAATAAGTAAGCCTTCCTAAGTGAACAATGCAAAGAAATAGAGGGAAAAAATAGAATGGGAAAGACTAGAGATCTCTTCAAGAATATTAAAGATACCAAGGGAACATTTCATGCAAACATAGGCACAATAAAGGACAGAAATGGTATGGACCTAATAGAAGCAGAAGATATTAAGAGGTGGCAAGAGTACACAGCAGAACTACCCAAAAAACATCTTAATGACCTGGATAACCATGATGATGTGATCACTCACCAAGAGCCAGACATCCTGGAGTGCAAAATCAAGTGGACCTTAGGAAGCATCACTACAAACAAAGCTACTGGAGGAGATGGAATTCCAGTTGAGCTATTTCAAATCCTAAAAGATGATGCTGTGAAAGTGCTTCACTCAATATGCCAGCAAATCTGGAAAACTCAGCAGTGGCCAAAGCACTGGAAAAGGTTAGTTTTCATTCCAATCCCAAAGAAGGGCAATGCCAAACAATGTTCAAACTACTGCAGAATTCACTCATTTCACATGCTAGCCAGGTCATGCTCAAAATCCTCCAAGCTAGTCTTCAATGGTACATGAACCAAGAACTTCCAGATGTTCAAGTTGGATTGAGAAAAGGCAGAGGAACCAAAGATCAAATTGCCAACATCCATTGGATCATAGAAAAAACAAGAGAGTTCCAGAAAAACATTTACTTCTGCTTCATTGACTAGACTGAAGCCTTTGATTACATGGATCACAACAAACTGTGGAAAATTCTGAAAGAAATGGGAATACCAGACCACCTGACCTGCCTACTGAGAAATCTGTATGCAGGTGAAGAAACAACAGTTAGAACTGGACATGGAACAATTGGTTCCAAATTGGGAAAGGAGTATGTCAAGGCTGTATATTGTTACCCTGCTTATTTAAATTATATGCAGAGTACATCTTGTGAGATGCTTGGCTGGAAGGAATACAAGCTAGAATCAAGATTGCCAGGAGAAATATTAAATAACCTCAGATATGCAGATGACACCACCCTTATGGCAGAAAGCAAAGAGGAACCAAAGAACCTCTTGATGAAAGTGAAAGAGGAGAGTGAAAAAGTTGGCTTAAAACTCAACATTCAGAAAACTAAGATCATGGCATCTGGTCCCATCACTTCATGGGAAATAGATGGGGAAACAGTGTAAGACTTTATTTTTTTGGGCTCCAAAATCACTGTAGATGGTGACTACAGCCATGAAATTAAAAGACGCTTACTCCTTGGAAGAAAAGCTATGACCAACTTAGACAGCGTGTTAAAAATCAGAGACGTTACTTTGCTGACAAAGGTCCATCTAATCAAAGCTATGGTTTTTCCAGTAGTCATGTATGGATGTGAGAGTTGGACCATAAAGAAAGCTGAATGCCGAAGAATTGATGCTTTTGAACTGTGGTGTTGGAGAAGACTCTTGAGAGTCCCTTGGACAGCAAGGAGATCCAATCAGTCAATCCTAAAGGAAATCAGTCCTGTCAATATTCATTGACAGGACTGATGCGGAAGTGGAAATTCCCATACTTTGGCCACCTGATTGAAGAACTGGCACTTTAGAAAAGACCCTGATGCTGGGAAAGATTGAAGGCAGGAGGAGAAGGGGATGACAGAGGATGAGATGGTTGGGTGGCATCACTGACTCGATGGACATGAGTTTGAGCAAGCTCCAGGAGTTGGTGATGGACAGGGAAACCTGACATGCTATAGTCCATGGGGTCGCAAAGAGACACGACTGAGTAAGTGAACTGAACTGAACTGAACGGGCCAAATCATCCCACTCCAGGGATGTTACACTTGGGATCAGCAGTCTGAAACTGTTTCTTTTATACGATGAGTGGTCTAACTTGGGAGCCATGTTTTTTTCTACCCACAGAGAAAGCCCTTCCGTGGTGAGTCAATAATGAAGCCAAGCTATTGAACGAAGCAGAGATAAGCGATGGAAGGAACATCCTGACCATGTTCAGATCCCTGTTTCTCACTGTTCTGAAGCCCTGGTACTTTCTGTCCTTGAGTTCTGGGCCACTTTTTATTTTCTTAATGATAGATCCTGCTTTTGACTTCAATGAGTCAAAACTGGATTTCTATCACTTGCAACCCAAAGGGTCTTAACAAAGACTCTGTTAGTCAAGTCTTTTTTTCCCTCAAGTTTTCCCTGCCCTTAAATTTAAAAAAGATATCAAAAATGCTGAAGTAAACTAAGAGCTCTGTGAGAGACAAGCTTGGTTGAACTAATTCAAATCACGAGAAGTTTAGACTGGTGTGCCACTGATGTGAGAATCAAGCATTTTAGGTCTTTCTCTGTGAAAAAACCCATAAATTACTTTTGACAGTGTCAGTAAATCTGACTCCAAATTCAGCCACAATACAATTAAGCTCCTGCCGCCCACATGTACCCCTGGAGGTGCCACTTTCAGCTTCTCAAATTGCAGGTACAAATAGCAGTAGCTCCTTTAATACTTCCAAGTTACAGAAGACTAGCACTGTTAACTCAAACCTCTCCAATTTTCAATAAAGGGCTTAGTGGGCCCCAGATTCAATATATTCTCAGTGAACTATAATGCAGAACCTTCCTGCTACAGTTATATAAAGGGCATAATTAGAGCTATAGCCTAGAGATCAGGTTTTTTGAGCTCTGTATATACAATGAAAAAGAAAGGCACACTCACCCACTTGCTTATTTTTAATGTGATTTTTATAAGTGTTCGTGCTCTAAATAAACTGGTGTTAGAGTTCTAGAAAATTGTATAATGTATTAAGACTGTGGTACCTCAGGCTCAAACATCTTCAATTCTCTCCTCTCTAGAAAACGCTTTTAATTTCTGTTCAAGGACCAAAGTTCTTTGAGGAATGTAGTGACTCTCTCTAGGTCTATTTGTGTCTATCTTTACAGTTGCATGAACTCAGAGAAAGAAATTCAAGAAGGCAGCAACAGCAGAGAGTTGCAAAGGTTGGGAAAACATTCAGAGTTATGCAACTGGTACCATCAGTATCACACTCCTGAATCGAACACACATTGCTAATATGAGATCCAGCAAAAGCAGCCATCCATTATTTCAAAGTATCCTGAGAAAGAATTGCCCTTCTGCAGTTCACAAGATAATCTTGATGTTCCAAGTTTACTCTTTCAAATTTGTGCTTTTTTTTAATAGAGTGTTTCTTCAAAAAACTGTAGGCGATGAAAACAGTTTTAGTTTTCTTATATCACTTTTTCATTTTTAAATCTGAAATTCCTTTTCCTCTCCTAAACTGCAAGATATTTGCAGATGTATCTGTATCCAGATATTCTTCAGTGGATTTCTTTTATACTGGAGTGAAGAGAGATTGGCAGTTGGAGCCAATAGATCAAAGATCAGACCTCAATACTATCCTTTACTAGCTGTGGAGCTTTATTCAAATTAAGTATAATACTTCTCTTAGAATGCTGATGTAGAGGTTAAATGAGGTAGTGTGTATATATGTATTAACCTGTATGTGTGTATACACATACAGGTTAAGATTGTTGTTTAGTCGCTAAGTCACATCCTACTCTTTTGCAACCCCCTGGACTGTAGCCCACCAGGCTCCTCTGTTCATGGGACTTCCCAGGCAAGAATACTAGAGTGGGTTGCCATTTTCTTCTCCAGGGGATCTTCCCGACCCAGAGATAGAACCCACATCTCCTGCATTGGCAGTTGGATTCTTTATCACTGAACCACCTGGATAAATGTTCCTCATTCAGTGTTACAGAAAACATAATAATAAATGAAATTGATTGGGTCACATAAGTGGAAAGGCCAGAAGTAGTTGATTTCAGGGAAAGCTTATTTAAGCATCTCTAATGGTGTCACCAGGGACTCGTTTTTCCTTAGGGCACAAGTTAGCCGTACCCTAAGTCAGGCTCCCCTCTGGTAGCAGGATGGTTGCCAAGAGCTTCTGGGGCTATATCCAGGTTCAATCATGTTTAATAGAAGAGGAGACTCTTCCAGCATCTTCTGCAGGAGACATTTTCTTTTCCAGAAGTCCTAGTCACATCCTGGCTCTTGAGGGGTTACATATTTTCCCCTGAATGCATCTCTTAAGCCAAAGGAGTGACATTTGGGCATCTGCTGAAAACCTTAATCAAATCAGGCAACCAGGTGTAAAATGTTGGATCATTCCCACCCAGACTCCTTGATTGGGAAAGTGAGAAATTATGAGAAAAAAAGGAAGGACCAAAATGGTTGAGGAACCATGACAGTGTGTAAGAATGTGTTTTGAAGAAGGATGCTGAGTAAACTGGGTTGAATTCCATCTCTAGGATTTGTGGAGGAAACAGATACTTCCAAAAGATCAAGGATTGACTGGTACCCTTGCCAATTAGACCTCCAGAACATTCCATAGCATCTTAAATACTTAAGAGATATCACCATCCTTAGTATCTTAAACACTTTAAATGATATTTTATACTAACTTTTCTATATAGTTTAGGGTTTATATATCTGTAAAGCAAATGGTTTAGCTTTGCCTGTTTTTGTATTCTATAGAATTTAAGATGTCATTATTTGATGTCTCACTAAGAAAGAAAAAAAATCTATTAACTAAATCATGACCCAGTGTTAAGAGGTCACCAACTGTAACACAACAAATTTCAGCATTCCTTTAAAAATTAAAAAAAAAAAATCTGTGTCTTAGAAAGGAAAAAATACAATACATGGAATTATCTTGTATGTTACTTTTGTGTTTTTAAGATCAATGTTTTTCATAGCTCAAATTCAGTTAAAGCATGAATATACCAGTTTTTATCCATTATATTACTGATATTTGGGTTGTTATGCTATGCTATGCTAAGTCACTTCAGTCGTGTCCGACTCTGTGCGACTCCATAGACGGCAGCCACCAGGCTCCCCCGTCCCTGGGATTCTCCAGGCAAGAACACTGGAGTGGGTTGCCATTTCCTTCTCCAATGCATGAAAGTGAAAAGTGAAAGTGAAGTCGCTCAGTCGTGTCCAACTCTTAGCGACCCCATGGACTGCAGCCTACCAGGCTCCTCCATCCATGGGATTTTCCAGGCAAAAGTACTGGCGTGGGGTGCCACTGCCTTCTCCAATTTGGATTGTTATCAGTTGACTAATATAAACTGCTGCTATGAACCTTTTTGTTCCTGTCTCCTGGCACACATGGGTATAAGTTTCTCTATATAACCAATAGTGGATTTTTGCTGGATGCAGAACAAGCCAATTTTCTTCTTTCCTAGGTAATGTCAAACTGCTTTCCCAAATGGTTCTTCCTATTTCTACTCTCACCAATAGTATTTGTTGTTGTTCTTTAGTTGCTAAGTCAACTTGTGACTCCATGGACTGTAGCCACTGATACTCTTGCGACCCATGGACTGTAGCCCACCAGGCTCCTTCTGTCCATAGGATTTCCCAGGCAAGAATACTGGAGTGGGTTGCCGAATTTCCTTCTTCAGGGGAATCTTCCTGACCAGGGATGAAACCTGTGTCTCCTGCATTGGCAGACAGGTACTAGACCACTGAGTCACCAGGGAAGCACCACCAGTAGTATAGTGAGTTCCTAATAACTCACATCTTCATCAACACTTGGACTTGTCCCTTTTAAAAAAAATTTTTAACCAATGTTATGAGCCAGTATTATCTTATTGCAGCTCTATAATTTGTACTTCCATTATATTAACCCGGTTGAGCACCTTTTGATTTATTTTATTTTGATTTCATTTGTTCAGGTTTTTTGAAAATTACTTCACAAATATTTTTTACCAATGTGTGACTTGTCTTTTCACTCTCCTTACTGTGTATTCTGATGAACTGAAGCTCATGTTTTAAATGTAGCTGAATCTATGTGTAGGGGAGGCAAAACTTTACTTCTACCCTCTTAAGGTCTCTGACAGGGACTGAGAAGTAAGTTGACACACACAGATTAACAAGGAGAGGCAAACAGATTTTTACATGTGCATGGGAACTTCTCAGCTCAGTTCAGTTCAGTCGCTCAGTTTTGTCCAACTCTTTGCCACCCCATGGACTGCAGCACGCCAGGCTTCCCTGTCCATTACCAACTCCTGGAGTTTACTCAAACTCATGCCCATTGAGTCGCTGATGCCATCCAACCACTTCATCCTGTCGTCCCCTTCTCCTCCAGCCTTCAATCCTTCCCAGCATCAGGGTCTTTCCAATGAGTCAGCTCTTCGCATCAGGTGGCCTAAGAACTGGAGTTTCAGCTTCAACATCAGTCCTTCCAATGAATATTCAGGACTGATTTCCTTGAGGATGGACTGGTTGGATCTCCTTGCAGTCCAAGGGACTCTCAAGAGTCTTCTCCAACACCACAGTTCAAAAGCATCAATTCTTCTGCACTCAGCTTTCTTTATAGTCCAACTCTGACATCCATACATGACCATTGGAAAAACCATAGCCTTGACTAGATGGACCTTTGTTGGCAAAGTAATGTCTCTGCTTTTCAATATGCTATCTAGGTTGGTCATAACTTTTCTTCCAAGGAGTAAGCGTCTTTTAATTTCATGGCTGCAGTCACCATCTGCAGTGATTTTGGAGCCCAAAAAAATAAAGTCTGACACTGTTTCCACTCTTTCCCTATCCATTTCCCATGAAGTGGTGGGACCAGATGCCATGATCTTCGTTTTCTGAATGTTGAGCTTTAAGCC
>NW_011494633.1:6452409-6453410 GCF_000754665.1 Bison bison bison | reverse complement strand
GGAATTCCATCACCTCCACTAGCTTTCTTCATAGTGATGCTTCCTAAGGCCCACTTGACTTCACATTCCAGGATGTCTGGCTCGAGGTGACTGATCTACAGGAAAGCTAAGACCCAAAGAAACAGTTACAGCTGAATGTTTATACACTAAGCTTTGTGTTGTACAAAGAGTAATAAATTGTTGAAACTGACAAGACAAAAGGGCTTAGACCAGAGCAGTTAACAGTGGAGAAGTGAATAGGAAGATAAGGGCTAACAAGATATGTTTGTATAAATTTCCCTCATTCTTGATTACTGTCTCTGGGGATGAGAATATTTCTTTCCTCCTGGTATAGGCAAGATATCTTTCACATCGTTCAAGATCACTGTCAGGGACACTTTGACACATATGTTTCATTCCTCTTCATTTTTCAGACTCCAGCAGATTCAGAACAATGCTTGGAAATGGGGAACAGTATCATTATGGCAAAGCATAGGAGGAAACAGAATTTTCCTTTTCTTCATGATTATAAACTCAGCTTCTATATTCTATTTCTAGAAAGATGAGCCAAGGGAGGGGCTGTGGTGGATGCTTACATTTGGTAGAAAAATGAAGTTTCAGATTGGAGTAACAGAATATGGTATACACAGTTAGAAAAAGAAGGATCTGGATTTTAGGCATACGTGACCAGGTGGATGGGGTGACACATTGATGGAGGGAGCACGGAGAGGAAGAACAGAACATTCAATTGCAAAAGACAGAAATGTACTGTTTTTATCCACCTCCAACCAGTTTAAGATGAAAAAAGGAGAGTTAGTGCAACCTCAGTTCAGTTCAGTTCAGTTCAGTCGCTCAGTTGTGTCCGACTCTTTTCGACCCCATGAATCGCAGCATGCCAGGCCTCCCCGTCCATCACCAACTCCCGGAGTTCACTCAGACTCACATCCATCTAGTCAGTGATGCCATCCAGCCATCTCATCCTCTGTCATCCCCTTCTCCTCCTGCCCCCAATCCCTCCCAGC
>NW_011494633.1:6451192-6451391 GCF_000754665.1 Bison bison bison | reverse complement strand
GGCAGATCAGGTGGTCTGGTATTCCCATCTCTTTCAGAATTTTCCACAGTTTATTGCAATCCACACAGTCAAAGGCTTTGGCATAGTCAATAAAGCAGAAATAGACGTTTTTCTGGAACGCTCTTGCTTTTTCCATGATCCAGTGGATGTTGGCAATTTGATCTCTGGTTCCTCTGCCTTTTCTAAAACCAGCTTGAAC
>NW_011494633.1:6430874-6451092 GCF_000754665.1 Bison bison bison | reverse complement strand
CTTTACTAGCGTGTGAGATGAGTGCAATTGTGAGGTAGTTTGAGCATTCTTTGGCATTGCCTTTCTTTGGGATTGGAATGAAAACTGACCTTTTCCAGTCCTGTGGCCACTGCTGAGTTTTCCAAATTTGCTGGTATATTGAGTGCAGCACTTTCACAGCATCATCTTTCAGGATTTGGAATAGCTCAACTGGAATTCCATCACCTCCACTAGCTTTGTTCATAGTGATGCTTTCTAAGGCCCACTTGACTTCACATTCCAGGATGTCTGACTCTAGGTCAGTGATCACACCATTGTGATTATCTGGGTCGTGAAGATCTTTTTTGTACAGTTCTTCTGTGTATTCTTGCCACCTCTTCTTAATATCTTCTGCTTCTGTTAGGTCCATACCATTTCTGTCCTTTATCGAGCCCATCTTTGCATGAAATGTTTCCTTGGTATCTCTAATTTTCTTGAAGAGATCTCTAGTCTTTCCCATTCTGTTGTTTTCCTCTATTTCTTTGCAGCTCATAAAAACTGAAGACTAGGAATGGATTGGTTTAGGGTAAGCTATGCCCAGGAGTTCAAATGATGTCAGGGCTTCCCTTTCTCAGTTTCTCTGATTCTTTCTGCTTGTGGTCTCCATTCTCTCCTACTGCTCATGTCTTTCTCCTCATAGCTAAGGAAGATAATTTACATTGTCTGTTAAGGTCAAAATTCCAGAGAAATAGATTTTTTTTAAAAATCTCCTAGGATAACTTCATAGAAATTTCCAGAATAGATGCTGATTTGCTGACTTGTGTCACAGGCCCACTAGGTCTGTCTGACTCTAGAGTGCATACTCTTCACCACTGAATACTATCTTAGCACTTAAAAAAAAAAAATAATATATATATATATATATTTTAGTCTGCCTTCTTATTAGAGTCTAAGCTCCTCAAGGACAAAGACTCATTTATTTTTTACCTGGTGCATCTATCACTGTGCTTGGCATATGGCATTGGATGCATTTTTTTTTTTTAAGTGTGTAGGAGTGAACTGAAATAGATAAATCTAAACTCTAACGGATGATGTGTAAAGCAAGTATATTCAGTATCTTGTAAGTGCAACTAAATAGTTTAATAAGAAAACAAGATAGATGAATTAAAGGGTGGAAAAAAATCATGGAGCCCTTACACATGGTTTCTGTAAAGGTAAATCACACCCAACTAGTCTACTAGAGTTCTTCAAATATGCAGATAGAGAAAAGGACAAGGTGAAACCAGCAGACTTTATTTGGCTTTTCAAAAAGCCTTTTGATAGATTTCCACGTCAAAAGCGTTTAGAGAAATGGTGACACCCTCAGATTTTAGAATGCTGTTGTTGTGTTGTTCAGTTACTCAGTCATGTCCAACTCTTTGCCATCCCATGGACTGCAGCATACCAGGCTTCTTGGTCCTTCACCATCTCCTGGAGTTTGGTCAAACTCATTTTCACTGAGTTGACGATGCCATCTAACCATCTCATCCTCTGTCCCCTTCTCCCCTGCATTCAATCTTTCCCAACATCGGGATCTTTTCTAATGAGCTGGCTCTTTTCTAATGAGTTGCCAAAGTATTGGAGCTTCAGTTTCAGCATCAGTCCTTCCAATGAATATTCAGGGTTGATTTTCTATAGGATTGACTGGATTGATCTTCTTGCAGTCCAAAGGACTCTCAGGAGTCTTCTCCAGCACCACAGGTCAAAAGCAACACTTCTTCAGCACTGAGCCTTCTTTATGGTCCAACTCTCACATCCATACATGACTATTGGAAAAACCATAGCTTTGATTATGCAGTCTTTTGTTGGCAAAGTAATGTCTCTGCTATTGTTGGTATTGTTTTACTTTTGCTTGTTAAATTGTGTCTAGAAAGCAGAATCTAAGTCAAGCAATGAAGATTTGGAATAAATGGGAAACTGTAAATATGTGCATGCTAAAGTGCTTCAGTCACGTCCAACTCTGTGCAACCCTACGGACTGCAGCCTGCCAGGCTCCTCTGTTCATGGAATTCTCCAGGCAAGTATACTAGAGTGGGTTGTCATGCCCTCCTCCAGGGGATTCACACCCAGGGATTGAACTCTTACATCTCCTGCACTGGCAGGTGGATTCTTCACCACTAGTGCCACCTGGGAAGCCCGGAAGTGTAATAGTGGGGACCGATCTTATGTAATGTTTTGTGAATTATCAAAAGGTGGTTAGGACAATGAAATTTTTAGTTTGCATATAGTAGGTCTTCCAGTTAGTGTAATATTTAGCTAAAGACAAAGGCAAAAGAATAGAAAATAACGGTAGGTGTCTTGAACTTAGATAAGATTCATTTATGCATTTTCAGGAAGTAGACCCTGATGCTGGGAAAGATTGAGGGCAGGAGGAGAAGGGGACGACAGAAGATGAGATGGCTGGATGGCATCACGGACTCAATGGACATGGGTTTGGGTGGACTTCGGGAGTTGATGATGGACAGGGAGGCCTGGTGTGCTGCAGTTCATGGGGTCACAAAGAGTCAGACAGGACTGAGCGATTGAACTGAACTGATAACAGTACAGGGGAACAGGATGTGGGCACCCAGACAAACCTTTGCTCCAACTAGATGGGCCTATTTCCCTTGTATTTTCTCACTTTTCCATGTACTTATCTCCTGTCACCACACACACACACACATGCTCAGTTGAAGAAACCCCTACCAGTTAGAAGCAATATTTTTTCCTGATAATGGAATGCTACAATCTTTAAACCTTTGAGGACTGGGGTTGAGGAAAGATGCATGGGTTGAAAGGTTGGGGGAGGGGAAAATGAAATAATATCAATTGGAAAGAAATATCTTTGCAAGGCAGTAAGGCGGTGATGAATGAGGACAAGAAAGATACATCTAATCAGAAGAAAGTCCAGAGAAAAGCAATGATCACATTCATAAAGTCCTTTCCTTGTTAAAAAAAAAAAAGAAAGAAACCTAAATCTTCCAACCAAATGTGAAATGTATAAAATAATAAAGGACCAAGAAATGGTTAAAAACACATCGTAAAATTTGAAAGTGCTCTTAGTGTTTTAAGCTTAGAGATGGTTTGAGAACAAGAAGACTTGGAGGCATGACTTAGAAAACTTGTTTCTCAAAGGATGGGTAGAGATTGACAAAGCAAGTACTTTCAAGAGGGATTTAAATAAATTCCCAGAGGACAAGTACACGATGTATTGAAAAGTCTGTCGGAGAACTGTGAGGGGTAATTTGTCTGATGACCAGGGTGAGAATGTCTGGGTTCTAGTCTTGGCTTGTCCACTTACTAATGCAGCATGTACGCCCGGGGGGGCAAACGACTTAGTATTTTCGAGTCTATTTCCTTAGTCGTAAAAGGATACTTGTCCTTTTTCTTGTAAAAGTAAGCTTGTAAAGGATACTTGTAATACTTGTCCCCACTACCTCAAAGGGTAGTGTTCAAAGGAAGCCATGCATTTAACAGTGTTTTTGCAAACTGTAAGGTGTTCCATAAATATGTGTTTCGTTAATGCATCGCTGAAACTCCCAGACGAGGAGCATCTGGGGAGAGCGATTTGGCTCTCCCACGTGGCGACTGTGAGCTTTCATCAGTTCTTATCCCAGGTTTATGGGAGTATCTTGCTGAGGAAAACTTTTCAGTGTCTGACTTAAAAAAAAAAAAAAAATCCTCTATACAACTAGCAAGATGGTGTTTGTAAAAGTATCATACAGACAGGGCTTAAGATAAACTGTCAAGAAGTCACCCAAGCGCCAAGACTGTTAAAAAAAAAAAAAAGATATTTCCGCGGACGTAGCCTTCGTTTTGAGAAAGATGCAAGGTGAGTTCTAGATCAGGATGCCAGCCGCCGAATGGAAACAAAAATTGGTAGAATCGGTCGTCCGGTAACGTTGTTATTATAGTTCCATTCTGACAGATTTAAACGATTTGCCACAGTTCCCCAGAATAAGCAGGATACAAGCAACCGACTCCGAGGAGAGAGCGGGAATAATGCGCGCGCACTCGACTCCGACCGCTCCCGGGTCCCGTGAGCGCGCCTCCCGGGCCAGCCCCGGCGCGCGCGCTGCCGGTGGTCCACGTGACCCCGGGCGCGGCGACGGCGAGGACGGGCGGGGGCTCGGGCCGGCTCCGCAGCGCCGCGCAAGCGCGCCAGGTCCGCGCTGAGCCGAGCCCCTCCTGCCCGCTCCAGGCGTCAAAATGGCGGCGAGGGGAACCTGGAGAAGCCTCGGAGCCTGAGCTACTGACAGGAGCGGAGAGGGGGGCGGCGGCGGCGACGGCAGGAGGAGGATGGCCCGGGGCGCTGGCGCCGGTGCGGACGGCGGTGCTGGTGGTGGCGGCGGCGGGGGCGACGGCCGCGGTCCCAGCGGCGGCAGCAGCAGCGGCAGGAGGAGCCTCCGGGGGTGAGTGTCCCCCCTCGATGTCTCCGAGGCTGTGAGGCGAGGCTGTGCCCTGCGCGGCGCGGCGCGGCGCTGGGCGTCCCGGCGGGAAGGGTCTGTGCGTGAGCGGCGGGGGCTCAGGGCTGGGGCCGGGCCGCCGCGCGGCGCCGCGGGGCGGAGGGAGGCAGTGGTCCGTCTGGGGCTAAGGCGGCGGCGGCAGACTGACCGGTCCTGGTGCGCTCCGAGGGGCGGGCTGCGCTGTGCGCCGCCGTTCCGGGGGGCTGGAGCCGCGAGGTGTGGCGCTCCCGAGCTGGGATAGCGGCCGGGCCGGCTCCCGACTCAGGGCTCCGAGGGGCGGGACCCGCCGCTCCCTGGACGCCGGGAAACCGCTCCCGAGACTCGGGCGCGCGTTTACCCGGGCTGCCGGGCTGGACCGCCTGGGGGTGGGCGTGAGAGCGGCCGGCCGGCTTCTGGGGTCGGGGAGAGCAGGCCTGGGGACCGCTGCTCCCGGGGAGAAGTTGGATTGTCCGGGTAAGTTACTGTTTCGGGATCGAACTGGAATTGGCTCTTTGGTAGGTTGGGAGAGGGACGAGACAATACAGAGTGTTTGATAAAGAAGTCTGTGCTTGGAGTACTTGAAAGGCTAAAAGCGTGCATTCAGCATCTCGTCATTTGCACAGATGTTTATTTACTAGCCTTGCCCCGAAGATGAGAACTTTCTCTCTCAGTTTTCGAGGGGGAAGCTCTGAGCAGTGTTGCTCCTCTTTTGAAATACAATAGCACCTCTTCATATACCAGCACAGATAATAAGTACTCTGGATTAGGCCTAATTTGCAGAAGCAGCCTTGGTTTTTACCAGAAATCTGTTCCCTCTGCTAAAATATCTTACCGTGATAAAGAAGTAGACATTTTTACAATCTTTTGTCTCTCAATGGCATCCATTTCTTTTAGATTGCTGAAATCTATTACTTTCTTCCTGGAGATGTGGAAGAAAGATTTGAAACTGCAAGAATCATACGCGTTAATGGCAGCTGTGACGAAACTTGTCCTAGAATTTTGAAGTCAGAAAAACCTTGAGCGATCTGGTGTGACTTGTTTTAGAGCCGGGAAACTAGGCTCAGGGAGATGAGCTACTCGCTGTGGGTCCTGCAGCTGGCCAGGGATTGGACCAAAACGGGGATCTAGGCCTCTCTCCGCCCCATTTAGAGAGCACTTTTCACTCACTGCCGAACCCCCTGTTCTTCATTGATTGCATTCTTCACCACCATCCTCCCTGGGTCTTTGTGCAATAGAGTTGAAAGGAGAAGTCAGAGAGTGCGCCTCACGCTGATTCTTGACAGTTGCTGTCAGTTACCACAAGTAACTGATGAAGATTTTTTTCCTGACCTGAATTTAATAAAAACCAACTGACATTTCATTTAGAGTTTTCATAGGCCTGTGACTGTATTTCTGTCCAGTTATAGCATTGCTCGTGTTTGCATGCATTCAGTAAAACCATAGGTTCATATTCTGTCCCGCAAAACCTAACTACTATATCGTTTGATTCAGCAATACCAGGTTTTAAACAGGTTCTTTGTATCAGACTCTCATTTTAGGCTTTAAAATACCTGTGTTATACCACGTGGTTTCCACATAATCGCAGCAATTTCTGTGTTGTGTGTCACAGATTAACCTTCAGAGACAGTCATGTCACATGACTCTGATTTCATATTCTAGTCATTGAAACACACACACCAAAGTTGTGCCTTTTGTTCAGTTACACAGGTGATTATTGAAGATCTGTTCTGTATTTTGCAATATTAGGTGCTGCAGAAGAAAGAAACAAGTGTAATATATAGACTTTGCCCTCAGAAAAGATGAGATGTACCCCTCTGAGCCTAGAAAACAATCTAGTTAAAGTTCTCTCAGTACAAAGAATGCTGTACGTTTCCTGGTTAAAGGGAGGTGAGTGAGGGCTCAGGAGTCTAAATAACTTCCTGGAACACTTGAGACTTGAGCTGGCTTCTGTGAGGGTTTAGATTTACAGAGAGATTGGAGCAGTTACTTTGTGGGGGAAAAGCAAGAGTATAAGGTGGAGATTAGTTTTAAGGGAGGGGAAAAGAGGAAAACTTGGATGAGCTGACCACTGAAGTTCCTTGGGAAGACATTAGACTATTGAAAGGGTATCTGTTTGTAGAAGGGTTTGAGTGCCAGATTGAGGAGATTTGGATTTTTATCCTCTTGTGCAAGATATGGGGAGTCTTTTAAACTTTGGAAGCCAAACATTAGTTTGATAAAACTGCCAAGATGCACCTGTCAGTGATCCATTGATTGAGTTAGAATAAGGTTGAGTGGAATGAACCAGGGAAAATAGTAGCTGTTGCAGTACTTGGGTAGGAAGAGATTGGATCCTAACACTAAGATAGAGTCCCTAGAAAAGATGCACAGCAAGTATAATTTTGTTGTTGTTTTTATCATGGTAAAATACACATAACATAAAGGTTGCCATCTTTACCAGTTTTAATTGTACATTAAGTACATCCACTTTGTATCGCAACCACTACCACCACCCATTTCCAGAACTCTGTTCATCTTTCTCAACTGAAACTCTGTTCCCAGTAAACACTTAACTCCCACTTCCTTTTATGCCCAGCCCATGACAACCACTTTTCTGCTTTCCTTCTCTATGAATTTGATTATTGTATGTATTTAATATAAGTAGACTCATACAATATTTGTCCTGGCTTATTTCACTTAGTCAGCATAATGTTCATCCAAGTTGTAGCATTTGTTAGAATTTCCTTCCTATTTAAGGCCGAATAATATTCCATTGTATGTAATCTGTTAGTTGATACTTTGTATGCTTCCACTTTTTGGCTCTTGGACTAATGTTACCATGTACATAGATGTGCAGGTATCCGAGTCCTTGCTTTCATTTCATTTGGGTATGCTGCTAAGTCGCTTCAGTCATGTCCGACTCTGTGCGACCCCATAGACGGCAGCTCACCAGGCTCCCCCGTCCCTGGGATTCTCCAGGCAAGAATACTGGAGTAGGGTGCCATTTCCTTCTCCATCATTTGGGTATATATCCAGAAAATTTTACATTCCCACCAGCATGGGTCAGAATTCAGTTTCTTCACATCTTCATCAATACTTGTTCATTTCATTATTTTGATAACATCCATCCTAATTGGTATGAAGTGATATCTTATTGTGGTTTTCACTTGCATTTCTCTATGATATTTGCATCTCTTGTGCTTATCAGCCTTTTGAACTGGAGAAATAATCTATTTAAGTTCTTTGCCTATTTTTTAAATTAAGTTGTTTTTCTGTTGAGTTGTAGGAGCTGTTTGTATTTTCTGGATGCCAATCCCTTATCAGATATATGATTTTCAAATATTTTTGCCATTCCATGCATTACCTTTTCACTCTGTGGTGTGTATTTTGATGCACAAAAGTTTTTAATTTTAATGACGTCCAACTGATCTAGTTTTTTCTTTTATTTTGTTTATACTTTTGGTGTTAAATCTGTGAAATTACTGCCAAATCCAGTGACATGAAGCTTTCCCCTTTTAAAACCCTTCTAAGAGTTTTGCCCTCAAAAAAACTCTTATAGTTAGCTCTTTACATGTGAATATCCAGTTTTTCCAATACCATTTGCTGAAAAGACTGTCTTTTTTCCATTGAATAGTCTTGGCATCTTTGTCAAAAATTACTTGATCATACATTCAGGGATTTATTTTTGAAATCTTCTATTCCATTTTTCTGTATGTCTGTCTTTATGCTGGTACCAAACTCTTTTGATTACTCTAGCTTTATAGTAATTTTGAAATCAGAAGTATGAGGCCACCAACATTATTCTTTTTTGAAATTGTTTTGGCTATTTAGGGTCCCTTAAGACTGTTCCATATAAACTTTAGGATAGATTTTTCTATATCTGCAAAAAATATGTCATTGGGATTTTTTTGATAGGGATTGGATTGAGTCTTTGGAGTGGTGTTGACATCTTTTCCAGTCTTCCAATCTATGAACAACAGATGTCTTTCATTTATTTGTATTTAATTTCTTCCCACAACATTTCGTAGTTTTCAGTATAAAAGTCATCTCTTTGGTTAGGTTTACTCCTAAATACTCTTTTTGGTGCTTGTAAATGTGATTTCTTTTTTGGATTGTTCATTGTTACAGAACACAACTCATTTTTATGTGTTGATTTTGTATCCTTCAACCTTTCTGAATTCATTTATCCTAAATAGGTTGTGTGTGTGTGTGTGTGATCTTTAGAATTTTTTATATATAAGATAATGTTATCATCAAACAATAATAATTTTACTTCTTTCCAATTTGAATACCTTTTCTTTCTTTTTCTTGCCTAATTGCTCTGGCTAGGAGTTCCAGTATTATATTGAATAGAAATGATGAAAATGAATATCCTTGTCTTGTTCCTCATCTTAGCGAGAAAGCTTTATATAATTTCCTTATATTCCTGGTTTGTTGAGTGTGTTCACAGGTATGTTTTAAGAAAAGAAAATTCAGTTTCAGGTGCTGAGTTTCTGCCTGGTGAAAGTTTTGTGGTCATAAGCCATCCATTTTACCTGTCTGAGGCCTGATTTCCTCATCTGTAATACGAAAGAAGTACAGACACAGGCAGTGTTTACACAGCAACTTTGCCGCCTTATTTTTTATTCCATTCTTTCCCTCCCTATTACCACTTCCTTACGAGTCTGAGTCTGGACTGTTTATCGAATGGCCTACCAGCTGAATCGCTGCTGTTTGTTCTCCCACTTTCCCTCTCCTTCTCTGCAGTTCTCTATATTGCTACCACACTTTACCAAAAAAAAAAAAAACCCAGTTGAAGGATGTTTCTTTTCCACCTAAAAAACTTGTGTTGAGTTCCCATTGTCTACTGGATAAAGTCCAAACTCACAGAAGTTTCATAAACTGTGTCCAACCGTAGATTTCCCATCACTCCAGCCATGCTAAACTGTTTCTCTTGTTCCCTGTTCTGTTTTTAGTGTGTTTATCCCAGTGTTTGGAGTTCTTTTTCATTGCCATCCAGGAGACTCTTAGAAGATGACTCATCACCCATTTCAGCGGTAGATTTTGATTACACCAAGCCAATCAGCCCGAGGCATTCCCCCGTAAATTATTGTTTGTCCAAGTTAAACTGGACAAGGAAAGAGAGATTCTATTTTGGGGGAAGAAGGTTTTTTTCCCCTGTTGTATGTGAACAAGAGAACAGTGCTAGTGGCCACTGGCAGCTGTTTTGTGACCACAGGGAGTGATGAAGCAAGCCCTGAGGATGGCAGAACTGAGAGGTGGAAAGAATGTAGGTCCATGATAATACAATTTTAGACTCCTGTTGTGCTGGGCCTGGGGCTTTCCCTATGGTGGGATTTCTATTCATGAATAAATCCCTATTGTGTAAGCCAGTTTGGGGTTATTTGCAATTAAAAGTCTACCGATTCTTAGAGCCATCTTTATTCTTCAAGACCCAGTTCAGAAGGTGCTTTTACCGGTAATCATATACTCACTCCCTTAGTACTTTGGACCTTTCTTCCAGTTCTTATTGTACTACGTTATCACCAGTTGCTTGTACGTTTGACTCCTCCACATAACTCTCTGTACTTGGAACAGAAGCCTACAGAATGTGGCATCATAGTGTCTGGTAAATTGTAGAGAGTGAGTTGTTGGGATGAAATAATAGCATGAGAAAGTGCTTTGTAAACAATCTTTTAGTAAATTTGGGATATATTATTGTATTTAAAACTAAAGTGAGATGGAAAAATCAATTAGGCCAGGCATGCAAGGTGTTCTTTGCTTGCCCTTGTTTTCTAAAAATAGTGACAAAGATTAAAAGTTTGACAATCTCCTCTGGCTACAATTCCTTAAATTTTATGAAAATCTTACTTACTAAAGCAGAAATCATGGAATGAGCAATAATGAATTGTGTTGTTAGTGTGTAATTTCCTTTCTTCTTTAGGGGGAGACTTAATGCCAAAACAACTTCAAGTATAGTGTATTTTTTCCTCTGAATTCTGAAATTGTGCTGTGAGCTAAGTCTCTCCGGTTGTGTCCAACTCTTTGCGATCCCATGGATTGTAGCCTGCCAGGCTCCTCTGTCCATGGGATTCTCCAGGCAAAAATACTAGAGTGTGTTGCCTTGCCCTTTTCCAGGGGATCTTCCCAACCCAGAGATCAAACCCAAGTCTCCTGCATTGTAGGCAGATTCTTTACCTCTGAGCCACCAGGGAAGCCCATTCTGAAATTATACTTACTTTCTGTTTTATCTAGAGTTTACTTCAGAGAAAAATTCTATAATATTCTTCTTAAGACTTAATTATTCTTGTCTTCAGACTTTTCCCAAAATATTTCTTGCTTGCTTGAGACAAGACATGAGAATTTTCTGGTTAGCAAAAAAGCTTTGTGGCAGAACTAGGTGAGTTTGTAGTGAATGTTAGTAATAGCTTATGACAGATAAATCTCATTATAGCCTTGATTACAGAGTCATAGTTCTGTCACATGCTTCAACAGTAAAGTCTGAGAAAGGAGGAAGGATGGGGAAGTAGAGTTAAAATTCCCAACTTGGTATACTTCTCCATCTGTTGGCTTCAGTCAGATAAAAGTCTGACATGGTGATTTGTAGTTATTTTTGAAACAAGGTAAAGGAGAACACAGTATACATGAGAAATTGTAGTGTCGTGTGTTGGGGTAGGCAGGTTGTAAGCAGCCTTCACGTTTTGATGTCTAGTTGTTTGTTTCCTCTGTACCTTAGTTTCTGCATCTGTAAAATGAATAGTATCACCTTCCTTAGAGTTATTCTTTGATTAATTAAAAGAGTCTATGTGAAAACACAACATAGTGTTCTGAACAGAGATGTTCAGGCATCTCTCTTTTTCTCTATCAACATTTCCACATTAAGTGAATGTCTTTAATGCTGTTTGGATTTCAACTTTTGAGAATTGAAGCCAAGAACTCTCTTCTTTATGTGTGCATTCTTTCTATCCTGTGGGCTTATTAACTCTTGAATGAGACCAAGTTTAAGCAAAAGTGTGTGTGTATGTTTAGCAAAACTCTCTAAGGTTCAAACTCCCTTTCATAGGTCAAGTGGCTTGTTGTTATCCAGCCTCTGCCGCCTCTCTGGGCTCGTATCTTTACTACTGCCAAACCCCTTCCCTTTCGCACTCTGCGTATAGAATTGCTTTAAGTTCCTTAGTGAACCGAGTTTTGTTCTTTCCTTGGGCCTTCACATAGTCAGTTTCCTTTGCTGTTTAGAGCTTTATTTTGGTATCCCAACCCCTCCCCCCATTACCTTCACCAAGAAAAAAGTTCACACTTATAGTCTTAGATCTTATCTCAGATGTTACTTTCTCAACAAGCCCATAAGGTGAATACTTCATCATTAGACACAGAGAAGATAAACAGTTTGCCCAAGATCACAAACTTTTTAAATGGATCTGGATCCAAACCTAGATAGTTCAGCCCTAGAGTTCATCTTCACTAATTTGTGCTTCCTCTACATTGTAATTACCTATTTACCAGCTTGTGTGTGTATGTGCTAAGTTGCTTCAGTGATGTCTGACTCTGTGTGACCCCATGGACTGTAGCCTGCCAGGCTTCTCTGTCCATGGGTTTCTCCAGGCAAGAAGACTGGAGTGGGTTGCCATTTCCTTCTCCAGGGGATCTTCCCCACCCAGGGGTCAAACTGGCATCTCTTACATCATCTCCTGCTTTGGCAGGCAGGTTCTTTACCACTAGCGCCACCTGGGGTCGTTTACCAGCTTGTCCTTATATAATTTAAAAAAAATATTTGACTGCACCCAGTCTTAGTTGTAGCGTGCGGTATCTAGTTCCCTGACCAGCGATCAAATTGGCCCCCCATATTGGGAGTGTGGGGTCTTCGCCACTGGGCCACCAGGGAAGTCCTATCCCTAAATAATTTTGAAGCAGAAATTACGTCTATCTTTTTCATTGTTATATCCTTGTAAGCCTATTATTAGCACATAGTTCATGCTTGGGAAACATATAAATGAATGAAAATTCTCTTGAGAGCAGAATTTTTTTATTAAATTTCTCTTAGTACTTTTCACATAATGCATGTCAGTAAATAGTCTTTTCATGCTTATGATACAAAGTGAAAAGTATATGATCAAGTTCATTGTGTCTTTGAAATATTTTGCACTTTGTACCAAAGGTAGTTCAAGCTCCATTTTTATAGTCACTGTTAACTCCTCCTGCCCTTTTATAGCAGTGTTACTTGGCTTCTTAAACTGGTGCTTTCTTTTGTAGGCCTCCATGTCACATGGTATTCCAATGAACTATTAAAATTTAGATTATTTGTAACTCCTTTCTAAATGGTACCTAAGAGATTTTATAAATTATAAATTTTATAACTAGTACATGGACTCTAATCATTTATATCTATTAACCTTTTAATGGGTGTGATTGCTGTACATATTTGGAACTTAGAAAAAAATAGAAGTACCCACATTTTAAACCTTGGTGGTATCCCAAAAGATAAATGGTTTATCTGTTCACAGGGTAAATAATGATTTAAGGCATACACATTGTCATTCGTGTATATGGGGAAAATTGGAATGTTGTATTTCATTATGCTTTTTCAAATAAGTAATATCTTGAAGCTATCCAGCTTCGTGCTGTAATCAGGGTTACTAGGATAGAGAACCAGAAAAGTTCTTTCTCCCTGAATGTTCTCACTTTACCAAAGACTTTGCCTCTTTGGTTAGTCATTCTCTCTTTTGTATCCACTGTGCTTTAGTACAAGGTTTCTCAGCTTTGGCACCGCTGACGTGTTGGATCAGATCATTCTTTATTGTGGGGCACGGTCGTGTGCGTTGCAGAATGTTTAGCAGCATCCTCAGCCTCTACCCACTAGGCTGCAGCAGTGCCCTTTCTCATCCCTAGCTGTGACAGCCAAAAGTGTCTCCTCAGCCTCTACCCCCTAGGTTGCAGCAGTGCCCTTTCTCATCCCTAGCTGTGACAACCAAAAGTGTCTCCAAGCATGCTAGACGTCTCTGGGGGAACAGAGTCACCCAGTTGAAAACTGATGCTTTACTGCATCTTCCCTCCTCATTTGTTATGATTCTCCCTCTTTTTCATACACACATCTTTCCATACTTTCACATCCTCTCTACCACTGCCTCACTTCTTGGCACCTTTTTACAGTCTTTCTTTGAAAAGAGTTATAAAACATCTGCTCACTCCAAGTTTTTGCTTCCGCTTCAGTTTCGTCTCTTCAGTTGTATGAAACGACATTTTTCTGGTTTTCCTTTACATCTCTGGCAGCTCCATTTTGGTCTCCTTTATCAGCCCTACTCACTTGGACAATGACGTAATTTTTGCTTCTTTCTTACTTTTTCTGATGTGGTCTACTCGTGCCTTTCTTGCTTCATTTCTTTGTATGTTGTCTCTCGTATACCCATTAATTCTTAAGCTGTTCTTTGTATTGAAACACCCTTACCTGTTCTTCTTTCCATTTAAATTCTAACAGTCTTCAAGAACCAAAGCAGATGTCATCTTCCCATGAAAGCTATTTCTAATCACCCTCCTCTAACTTCATGCCATGATCCTGTTCTTTCTCTCGTATTCCGCTTACAGCTTTGTGTTATTCACGTCCTGGAATATGTCCTGCACTCGACAGCAGGCTCGTTTTTGTATCTCTGACGGTACCTGGCTAAGTGCCCTGCACATAGTCGGTGCTCAGACAATTGTTAAAGCAACGCTGAGGAGGTAGCAGTAGAGTGGAAAGGATTTAGTAAAAATGGTAATGACCTGAAAGGTTGCCAGAAGTAGGAGAAAAAGAAGAAAAATGAAGAAAATTTAAAACTGATCATAGAATACTTTACATTCTCTCCTTTCGTGGTTTCTGTGATACGGGCCTGATTTTATTCTCCATTCTAAGCACCTGATTTATTAAGGACCCGTTATGAGCCAGGCTGTCTTCAAGGTAATTGGAATACAAAGTTATTTGAAAAGGACACAGTGCCAGTACTGTAGGAACTTAATCTCTTTGAGGATGTAGAAATCGTAGCAATTATTTGCCCCTACAGAGTGGTAAGTACTGAAACTGAAGTGTATCCAAAACTTTCTGGTCACACAGAGGAAGGGGGCGACTTCTCATTTCAAAGTAAACCTCACTCATAGACCACTTCTTAACACGCAGCCTATTCTGGTCACTGCCCAGCTGATTAGGGTTTTCCATGGTTTCCTTAACTGTGTTCTTTCCCAGCTCCCCAATCATAGGCATTTCCTGTGCCTCAGAACTTAGCCTTCCGTTCATTCTTTTATATCCTTTTCTTCAGGAAATGGATATATTGATAGCTTCAAGACTTCAGCTGACAACTTCCAAATCCATACCAGCTACAACAGAACATTTTCTGTTGTGAAATAATAGACAAGTATATAAACAATTTTAACTTACCTTTTTACTAAGTTATTTTGAATCTGACACTGCCATAGTCATGAAATAGAACAGTGTAAGCATGAGCAAGCTTCCCTGGTGGCACACCTGGTAAAGAATCCGCCTGCAATGTAGGAGACCTGGGTTCTATCCCTGGGTTGGGAAGAGCCCCTGGAAAAGGGAATGGCTACCCACTCCAAGTATACTTGGGCTTCCCCTGTGGCTCAGCTGGTAAAGAATCCATCTTCAGTGCAGGAGACCTGGGTTGGAAAGATCCCCTGGAGGAGCGCATGGCAACCCTCTCCAGTATTCTTGCCTGGAGAATCTTCATGGACAGGAGCCTGGCGGGCTACAGTCCATGTGTTTGCAAAGAGACACGACTGAGCACCTAAGCACAGCACAAACATGAGCAAAGCCTCACTCAGTGCCTTGTCTCAATCACAATCACTTTAAAGTTAGCTGTCATTCTGCTTTTTATGGTAATTGCTTCTATTAAAAAAAAAAAAAAGAAAAGATTCTCTATACCTGAATACCAACTATATATTTTTTCCAAAACAGTATAGTTTCATTTTGAAAGACTGGAAAACAGTGGTGGAGGGAGCCATCTCTCTGTATTCCATTTTGTTCTTGCATTGAAATCTGTAAGAACATCCCTGGGTTCACTAGGAGGACTGAGTATATAGTGATACTCATGGATATCATTTATTGCAGCACAGGATACAAAACAAAATCAGCAAAGAAAAAGGGCCCATGAGGCGAAGTCCAAAGGGAAGCAGGCACAAGTTTCCAGGAGCTCTCTTTTGCTGGAGTCACAGAGGTCACACTTAGTACTTCCAGGATCGACTTGTGACAGCACAAGTGACATATTGTCTACTAGGGGAGCTCATTAGAGTCTCAGTGGAGTGCCTAGGGTTTTTATTGACGGCTGGTCAAGTAGGCATCCACTATCTAACATGTATCAAAATTCTAGGCTCCCAGAAGGAAAGCAGATATTGAGCATAAACCATACTGTTGGCACAAACAGTTTACGTATACAGAGCTGTCCTTATCTGTTAAGGAATGGTAGAAACACAGAAAGTCCGAGGTCTTGAAGACCAGCCAGGGCCAGCCTTTCAAGCAGTTTTTAAGCCTGTTGTGCTTTTTTCTGCCTGATACTTTTTAATTCAAAATTTAAATAAATGAAAACTCAGTTTTCGTATTGTATCATTTTCTCTTAAAATGTATCTGCACTAGCAGAGTGCAAGCCTTTACTTCATACTCCCCTGCTGTCATATGATTGAACGTATGTTCTATGGAACACTGTACATGGCCTGTTACCGGTTTTTCTTAGAAAGGTTTTCATGATTGATTAAGGTTCAGGAAGACTGAATTAAGCAATTAAACAGACAACTTTCACAGGTCTCTTGGCCTTTTGGAGTGATGTGTGTGGCCTGGCCTCCTCCTACCTGTCTTCCCTCATCTTACAGTATCTTGCTTCCGCAATTCCCCTGCATCAGCTACCTTGGCCTTCTTGCTCTTCCTGGAATTTGCTAAACTGTTGACTCTGCCTTAACTATCCAGTATCACATCACTACTACCTCTGTCAATAAATAATGTCAAGTGTTATTTGTGTTTCTATATTATTTATATTTATGTGTTTAAGATCTCTCTTCTGTATGCTATGTGTGTTCTTTTTATGTCTTATGGGCTTATTCATGTCAATAAATCAACTTATTCTCTCTCATAGCAGCCATGCCTTTCATGGCATTTATCCCAGGGTATAATTTTATTTTTGTAATTATTTCCAAACTTGGAAAACTCAGCAGTGGCCACAGGACTGGAAAAGGTCAGTTTTCATTCCAGCCCCAAAGAAGGGCAATGCCAAAGAATATTCAAACTACCACACAGTTGCACTCATTTCACATGCTAGCAGGGCTTGCCTCGTGGCTAGGCTGGTAAAGAATCTGCCTGCAATGCAGGAGACCTGGTTTTGATCCCTGGGTTAGGAAGATCCCCTGGAGAAGGGAAAAGCTACCCACTCCAGTATCCCTGCCTAGAGAATTCCATGGACTACAGTCCATGGGGTTGCAAAGAGTCGGACACAACTGAGTGACATTCACTCATGCTAGCAAGGTAATGCTCAAAATTCTTCAAGCTGGGCTTTGGCAGTATGTGAACCAAGAACATCCAGATGTACAGACTGCATTTAGAAAAGGCAGAAGAACCAGAGATCAAATTGCCAACATTTGTTGGATCATAGGGAAAGCAAGGGAATTCCAGAAAAACACCTACTTCGGTTTCATTGACTTTGCTAAAGCCTTTGACTATGTGGAACACAACAAACTGTGGAAAGTTCTTAAAGAGGTGGGAATGCCAGATGACCTTATTTATCTCCTGAGAAACTGTATGCCGGTCAAGAAGCAACAGTTACAGCCTTACATGGAACAGGCTAGTTCAAAACTGGGAAAGGAGTATGACAAGGCTGTATATTGTCACTCTGCTTATTTAATTTACATGCAGAGTACATTATGCAAGGTGCCCAGCTGGATGAAGCACAAGCTGGAGTCAGGATTGCTGGGAGAAATATCAACAACCATTTAGAAAGATGGTAACAATGACCCTATATGCGAGACAGCAAAAGAGACACAGGTGTAAAGAGCAGTCTTTTGGACTCTGTGGGAGAAGGCGAGGATGGGATGATTTGAGAGGGTAGCATTGAAACGTATATATTATCATATGTGAAGCGGATCGCCGGTCCAGGTCCAGATTCAACGCATGAGACAGGGTGCTCAGGGCTTGTGCACTGGGATGACCCTGGGGGATGGGATGGGGAGGGAGGTGGGTGGGGGTTTCTGGATAGGGAACACATGTGCACCCGTGGCTGATTCATGTTGATGTTTGGCAAAAACCACTACAATATTGTAAAGCAATTAGCCTCCAATTTAAATAAATTAATTTTTTAAAGTAGAAAAAAAATATCAACAACCTCAGATATACAGATGATATCACCCTAATGGCAGAAAAAAAGAGCCTCTTGATGACACTGAAAGAGGAAAGTGAAAAAACTGGCTTAAAACTCTGCATTCAAAAATCTAAGATCATGTCATCCAGTCCCATCACTTCATGGCAAATAGAAGGGGAAAAAGTGGCAACAGTGACAGATTTTATTTTCTTGGGCTCAAAAATCACGGCCAATAGTGACTACAGCCATGAAATTAAAAGATGTTTGCTCCTTGGAAGGAAAGTTACGCCAAACCTAGACAGCATATTAAAAAGCAGAGACATCGTTTTGCTAAAAAAGGTCTGTATAGCCAAAGGTACGGTTTTTCCAGTAGTCATGTACAGAAGTGAGAGTTGGACCATAAAGAAGGCTGAGTGCTGAAGAATAGACGCTTTCAGATTGCGCTGGAGAAGACTCTTGAGAGTCCCTTGGACTGCAAGGAGATCAAACCAGTCAATCCTAAAGAAAGTCAGCCCTGAATGTTCATTGGAAGGACTGATGCTGAAGCTTCAATACTTTGGCTGCCTGGTGCAAAGAGTCAACTCATTTGAAAAGACCCTGATGCTGGGAAAGATTGAGGGTAGGAGGAGAAGGGGGGCGACAGAGAATGAGAGGGGTGGATGGCATCACCAACTCAGAGAACATGAGTTTGAGCAAACTGTGGGAGATAGTGAAGGAACAGGGAAGCCTAGCATGCTACAGTCCGTGGGGTGGCAAAGAGTTGGACATCGCTTATGGACTAAACAGCAACAACAGATTGTTTAAATGTCCATTTTTATCACTTGATTGTAAGCAATATGAGAACCAAGATATTTTGTTCATAACTATAACCATCAATACTTAGCATAGGGCACATAGTTGGCACTTTTAAGTGTAAAATACTTTACATAGTTAGGATTTGCGGCCAGGAGTTCGTACTTATTGTATATGTTTGATTGAACCTCTGTTAGATTAATTCATTGTTGGTGTGCTGGAATTAATTCATTGTTGGTTAGACTGGAAGCAGAGACCAAGATTGATTTGTGACAATCCAAGGAAGATACTAAACTGTGAGTTAGTCTGAGTGGTTTGCAGTGGGATTGGTGAACCACCTTGTTACAGTGGAGAAAGATGAGGGAAGATGCGATGCTGGGTGTCCAGATGTCTTTAGCAAACAGCATATGAGTAGATAGGACTAATTAGGTTTCTTCTCCCCAAAAGCATCCTCCTGTTAATCTGAATAGCCTCTAATTAAAATAAATAAGTTACATTAAAAATAAAATAGCTATATAACTCATAGGATCAATACAGATGTAAAACTCTGACAATAAAAAATAAAATAAAATACTGAAAAAAATATCCATTTTGTTTCCAGGCAACACCAATTAATTTAATTATCTTCATATTAGGAATTAATTTCTTAAAATTAGCACACTGAATTACTTAATAATAGCTGTGCTGTAAAACTCTTTATCTAATGTCAGCTTTCTGCTGTGTTTGAGGAGTGTTTACCTACATAATCTAATTTGGAGAAGACAACAAAAATTAAGAGAACTTTTTTGTATGTGATGTAAAAACATTTACAGCAGGGAATGTGAAACCCAGATGTTACAAAAAGAAAAGTTTGAAAAAAGTGACTGTATAAAAAGTTTAAACACTTATGATAAAAGCCATCATAGTTTTAAAAGGCTAATATAAATATTCTGCCTTGATATTTTAATATTAAAAAGTGTCACAAATTAATAAAAAGAACAGCTACATAGAATAATACCCAAAGATTATAAAGAGACTAATAAATACACTGAAATTCAGTTTCTCATATAATTTTTAATATGAAGATTAAAATAATGAGATCATTTTTCCCCCATCAGATTGACAAACATTAATAATGACCAGAGTTTTGATGTTCTAACACAGAGTTGGTAGGAATGTAAATTTGCAACTTTCTGACCAATCTCCACATCAGAAATATATATACCCTTTTATCCAGTATGCTATTTCCTGATACTTATTCTAATGGCATAAGTTACAGTGGTTAAAGATAGAGGTAAAAGGATTACAGGACTGTTTATAATATTGAAAAGTTAGAAATGATTCTCAATATGTTTTGGTAAAATAAATTATGGCATATGTACACAATATTTGCTGCTGCTGCTGCTAAGTCGCTTCAGTTGTGTCCAACTCTGTGCGACCCAATAAAAGGCAGCCCACCTGGCTCCACCATCCCTGGGATTCTCCAGGCAAGAACACTGGAGTGGGTTGCCATTTCCTTCTCCAACGCATGAAAGTGAAAAGTCAAAGTGAAGTCGCTCAGTCGTGTCTGACTCTAGCAACCCCATGGACTGCAGCCTTCCAGGCTTCTCCATCCATGGGATTTTCCAGGCAAGAGTACTGGAGTAGGGTGCCATTGCCTTCTCTGACACAATATTTTCAGTTCAATTCAGTTCAGTCGCTCAGTCGTGTCCAACTCTTTGCGACCCCATGAATCGCAGCACGCCA
>NW_011494633.1:6418502-6430720 GCF_000754665.1 Bison bison bison | reverse complement strand
CCAAAGAAATCCCAGGGCTGATCTCCTTCAGAATGGACTGGTTGGCTCTCCTTGCAGTCCAAGGGACTCTCAAGAGTCTTCTCCAACACCACAGTTCAAAAGCATCAATTCTTCGGCGCTCAGGCTTCTTCACAGTCCAGCTCTCACATCCATACATGACCACAGGAAAAAACCATAGCCTTGACTAGCCGGACCTTTGTTGGCAGAGTAATGTCTCTGCTTTTGAACATGCTATCTAGGTTGGTCATAACTTTTCTTCCAAGGAGTAAGCGTCTTTTAATTTCATGGCTGCAGTCACCATCTGCAGTGATTTTGGAGCCCCAAAAAATAAAGTCTGACACTGTTTCCACTGTTTCCCCATCTATTTCCCATAAAATGATGGGACTGGATGCCATGATCTTAGTTTACAATATTTAGGGGGTTTTAAAAGATAAAGTAAAATTTATATTGGTCTGTGTTTCTCTATCCCTGATATATTATGAAATGAAAATAACTTTTTATAGAACTCTTTGTAAAATATCCCTACCTAAAACTATTTAAAGTTGATTTATGTAAAAAATGCTAGAAAGTCAAAATAGCTATCAGCTGTCTTTGTGAGGCAGATTTTAGGAAATTGCCGTTTGTTACACTCTCCTGTTTTTCTTTTTTTTCCAATTTAAACAACAAATGTGTAATTCTCATACATGAATGGGGAAACATAAGTTTTGGAGTGGGTAGGCCTGAGAAGATTTAGCATGTATTTTATTTGTATATTATGATCTATAACCTTTAAAATGCAGGGTCAAAAGTATAAATCTCAACTTTTCAAACTCTAGTAATAGAAGGCAAAAACCCTTTTGGGGAGGGAAAGAAATAGACAACTAAAAATCAGATGCTAAAAATTACTGTTTCCATATTTTCAATAAAGAAAATAAAATTATATTTTAACCTTGTAAAATAACAAAACTAAGAGGGGAGTGGGTGTACACTGTTTGATGGCAGTGCCTATGTGCTGTCACCAAATAGCATGATTAGTTTTATATTCAAATTAGATTGTTGTTTAGTTGCTCAGTCACGAGTGACTCTTTGCAGCTCCGTGGGCTACAGCACGCCAGGATTCCCTGTCCTTCACCATCTCCCGCAGCTTGCTCAAACTCATGTCCAGTGAGTTGGTGATGCTATCCAACCATCTCGTCCTCTGCGTCCTCTTCTCCTGCCTTCAATCTTTCCCAGCATCAGGATCTTTTCAAATGAGTCAGATCTTCGCATCAGGTGGCCAAAGTATTGGGGCTTCAGCATCAGTCCTTCCAGTGAATATTCAGGACCGATTTCCTTTAGGATTGACTGGTTTGATCTCCTTGCAGTCCAAGGGACTTTGAAGAGTCTTCTCCAACTCCACAATTCAAAAACATCCATTCTTCGGCACTCAGCTTTCTTTGTAGTCCAACTCTCACATCCATTCATGACTACTGGAAAAACCATGGCTTTGACTAGACGGATCTTTGTTGGCAGAATAATGTCTCTGCTTTTTAATATGCTGTCCAGGTTGGTCAGCAGGAAGGACTGTAAGTCAGAATGATTAGCCAAAGACAACGTGGAATTAATCCCATCACCATAAAACCCCAAGACTGGGAGGCACATGGCAGAGCAGTTCTCCTTGATTCTCTTACGCTACTGCTCTCTGCCCGGGTGCCCCTTCCCAATAAAATCTCTTGCTCAACACATGTGTCTCCTCGGACAGTTCATTTCCGAGCCCACTTTCTTGCCCTGGAAGGGATCCCCCTTTCTGCAACAGTTAAACATAAGCATTGAATAACTGTTTAGGGATTTAAAATTCAGCAAAACTAATTGTTCTTTATGCAAAGGAAATGTGTGGGTATAGAGATAAATAATTAGGTTAATAATATGGAAGTCCTGTAGCTAATGGTCAAATTTGGAAACAGCCCCCTAAAATATTGTGCTTAAATTCAGAATAATTCACATGCTTGATGTCTAGGAGTAAAATATTTGTAACATGGTTCACTTCAACTTTTTGTTTTTTATTGACTATTTTCACTAAATGTTTGCCATTTTCTATTCTTGGCTAACCTACTTAAATATTGATATTAATTTTACATTTTAATGCACATCTGAATGCATAATTTCAAAGATTAAATGTACATTTAATTTTCATAAATGAGAAAATTGCTACATTTAACATTATTTCTAATAACTTAGTATCTCATTGAATCATTCTCTCACTGGTTTTGGTTTTCTTAACCTATTTAGAATGATGATCAGTAGTTTCCCTTGTGATTACTCCTACGGTCATGATTCCTTGAAGATTATCTTTTTAAAATCATTTGAAAAACTACAGCTTAACATATTTCAGACAATGCTGAATATGCATTAAAAAGCAGACATTTTATTTAAGAAATGATTTATAACGAGAAATATCAAGAATACCAAGAATATATAGTATGAATCTGCACTATAGTGAGAGTTCTAAGAACCAGACTCACCTCGTTTATCAGCATTTTCCCCCTCATTTTCTAGTTTTAAAAATTCTAATTGTTATCCTTAAAAGAATGTTGCATAGACTGGTGGAATGGGATGTACTTTTAAAAATATCCTTTTTAAGAATTCATTTTTAATAGGAAAAAAGAGTAGCAGCAGGAGACTAATAAGCTGTTTTAAATTATAATAGGTTGTATTATAAAAAGGCCACATGGGCTTAGTAAGATGCTCCTAAGCCAGACTGGAACAAATAATCTCTATTTGCAGTAACACAATTTAATTTTATAATAAAATGCAATTTAACAGATATCTTTATTTAAAGTGAGTAAAAATGTTTTCTGACTTGTCTTTTTATTGGTGGTACTGTTTTTAGACATGATCTTAAGCTACTAACCACAGGTCCACAATGTCTTATTTATAATTTGAAATTCTAAAAGTACTGAAAGCCTTTTTTTTTTTTTTAGGGACACTCATTTAATGGCAAACACTGATGATATGACCTGAATACATTTGACAACAAAACCTAACCTGAAGTAACATAGCTTAGTCTAAATATTTAATGTGAAAGTGAAGTAGCTCAGTCGTGTCCGACTCTTTGCGACCTCATGGGCAGTAGCCTGCACCAGGCTCCTCCGTCCATGGGATTTTCTAGGCAAGAGTACTGGAGTGGGTTGCCATTTCCTTCTCCAGGGAATCTTCCCGACCCAGGGATCGAACCCAGGTCTCCTGCATTGTAGACAGACGCTTTACCATCTGAGCCACCAGGGAATATTTTATTGCAAAATAGGGGATGATAATTTTGCAAAATACAGGATAATATGACAAACTTCTCTGGGGTGTTTCCATAGTATACAGTAAATATTTCATATACCATATTATTTTCTTTTAAAAGAGGGAGAAAGAGAAGGAAAGGAGTCTGAATTTTAGAATATATTTAGCTCCAAAGGTTTCTACCTGATAAAGGATTATGGACTTGTGTTCTGAATAACACTCTTAAACTAGTATTTTGAATTGGTGGTGAACATTAAAATTTTATTGGTAAAGTAAAATTGAGAGACAATATAGTATGTAGTACTTTATTGTTAAATTCTATAGATAGAGCTTAATTATCAAATATGTGGAAAGACTATATGAAAAGTAGAAAAGTTCACTGATTACTTTGTAGATACCAACTGTAAATAAATATGTTACTTAAAATTAGATACTGGAGGATTGAGATAGGAGGAAGAAGATACTAGCAATTTCAGTATTGCTTATAGTAGGGAGCCAGTGGATAGTAGCCAAAAAAGAGGGAATTTAGGGTATTATGTAAAAATATTATTAAAGTTACCTGTGGGATAGGGAGAGACTAGGTTAAAGTAGACAGGGAGAGCAACTAGTCTTTGAGGATGTCTTTTTTTATGGTTTTGACTTTAGATTCATCTAAACATTTTGCAGACATATATAACAACATTAATTAAAAATATAGTGCCTAAAAGTCAAAAGTGAAATAAAAGTGTACTTCCGGTTAGTGATGTAATCACCCAAAGCAGACTGTTGCAAGTGACTTATGTACAGCATAATGTATAGGTATCTTGAGTTGGGTAATTCTGAGGGTAAAAAAGAATTGCCCCTCAGAAAGATTTTTGTTTATCATATTGCTGGTGATAGTGTTAACATTTTAAGTCTTGGCTATTGTGTGTATATTGTGAGATAAAAGAACAGTTACGAAGGCAGCTTTGAAAATAGGGTTTTGGCATGCGAGAAAGGAGAAACAGATGTACAACTAATAAAATTTAAGTGAAAACTCTCTAAACCTGAGTTTGGATTAGAATCATCATTATATACTCATGTATGTATGTGTATGTATATACACATGTATATGACATTTCCTAGCTCTGTGTACTAAAAAGGCAGTCAGCACCACTTAGCACCCAGATTGTGGTTTCTAAATACCATTTCCCACTGAAAGGAAAGGAATTAGGGCTCCTTTAAATAGATGGCTGATTACAGGTCTAAGACAAGAAAAAGATAAGATATGCCTAGAATAAGGTATAACCCTAGAAAGCAAAGAAGCTCTCTGAGACAACTAACTATGGTTACAAAGTCTTGGGAGCTAATTTGAATAAGCTTCCACTGTCCAAATACGGTACAATCTGAGTGTCAGTAGGGATAACTACAAATAATTGAAATCTACCAAATATGTCTAAATCTGTGAACACATAATTGTTTTTAACTTGCTGATCATCTTTAGAGAAATGCTGGGATGTTAATTGTTTTGAAAAGCAGTTGTTCAGTTGCTAAGTCATGTCTGACACTTTGCCGCCCCGTGGACTGCAGCACTCCTAGGCTCCCCTCTCCTTCACTGTCTCCCGGAGTTTGCTCAGATTCATGTCCGTTGAGTTGGTGATGCTATCTAACCACCTTGCTGCCCCCTTTTTCTTTTGCCTTCAGTCTTCCCCAGCATCAAGATCTTTTCCAATGAGTTGACGCTTCGCGTCAGGTGGCCGAAGTACGCTTCAACGATGGTCCTTCCAACGAATATTCAGGGTTGATTTCCTTAGGATTGACTGGTTTGATCTTCTTGCAGTTCAAGGGACTCTGAAGAGTCTTCTCCAGCACATTTCAAAAGCATCAATTCTTTGACACTCAACCTTCTTTATGATCCGACTCTCACATCTGTACATGACTACTGGAAAAACTATAACTTTGACTATGCAGACCTTTGTTGGAAAAGTGATATCTTTGCTTTTTAATATGCTGTTTAGGTTTGTCGTAGCTTTCCTTGAAAGAAGCAAGAGTCTTTTTATTTCATGGCTGCAGTCACTGTAGTGATTTTGAAGCCAAAGAAAATTAATAAATAGAGGTAAAGAATCATTTATTCTGACTTTTCTGTGCAAACAACTGAATTGTCGATGGATGAGTTTCTCTTACAAAAGTGTTTTAGCCAATGAATAAAGAAGGAGTGATAGAATATTACCATGTTGCAACCCCTAATGAATTAATAACTCTAGTTGGTGATTACTGAGAATGAGAACTAGACATTTGATACCTATGTTGGAAATAAACATCACCACCTGTGAAGCAATCTTGACAAACTTTAAAAGTACCAAAATGACCCTAAATCTGATTAAGTCATTGCTGGTAAGTCACTTCAGTCGTGTCCAACTCTGTGCGACCCCACAGACGGCAGCCTAGCAGGCTCCCCCGTCCCTGGGATTCTCCAGGCAAGAACACTGGAGTGGGTTGCCATTTCCTTCTCCAATGCATGAAAGTGAAAAGTGAAAGTGAAGTCACTCAGTCATGTCCAACTCTTCACGACCCCATGGACTGCAGCCCACCAGGCTCCTCCATCCACAGGATTTTCCAGGCAAGAGTACTGGAGTAGGGTGCCATCGCCTTCTCCGTGACTAAGTTATTAGATCTGTCAATTACTATAATTACAAGGATCAGAAAAACATGTTAAGGTACACCATAGTGATACATTTGGCAAATTCAGACTATGGGAAACAACCAAATAACCTGATTTCTTCAATAATAAAAATAAAACTGCAAGGGGGAAAGGGCTGTGGAGGGACCTTTTAAAGGAAATTTAAGAGACATAGTCATTCAGTCACAATGCATGGGCCTTATTTGGATCCTGATTCAAACAAACTTAAGGAAAAATAAACCAGTGATGGAAATGTCAGCACTGTCCTGGGAAGTTCGTACTGAGGAATTATTGTTCATGATTTTAGATGTGATCATAGTACTACAGTTGCTCTCTTGTATCCTTTCTTCTAGAGATTCATAAGGAAGTATTTATAGATGAAATAATATGCTGTCTGGAATTTGCTTCTAAATAATCCAGAGAGATTAGGTAGAAAGAGGGTTGGGATATAGTGATAGAAGACTGCTACAAATTGGTAACTGTTGAGCTTTGTCTTCCTAGTCTCTCTACTTTTGTTGTTTTTCTTTCCTTTATTACAGAAACTGCAAAAGTAACTGCTGCGCAGGAGGAAAAAACAAGTGATAAGAAGTGAAAATAGAAAACCATAGTTGTAATTGTCTTTGGTGTTTGCATGCTAAAGGGTTTGATATTCATGGAGTGTAATCCACAATCAGGAAACTTTTTTATTGTTCACCAACAATGCAAAGCACTAGAGATTAATTTAAGATCTGTCCTTTAACCATAGTTGGGTGATAAAGTAGGAAATTTAACAGTTTAAGAACCGTAACAAAATCAACAGTGCAGTTAGATGTAAAGAAGCATAAGGAAGACATGGCTGTTCCCATCAGAAAGGTTGATACAGGACCGAGGACTTTTGAGATGCTTCCTTGTTGAGGGGAAAAACACTAGATTAGGGATCAGAATGACTGGTATCTAGTTTTGGCTTTGCCATTTTACTATATGGATAAAATTTTGGGGCCAACCCAGTATTTTACTTTAGATAAGTCGCTTTGTGTTTCTACCTTAACTGCCTCATTCAGACATGAGAGGATGAAACCTGTCCTCTCGACATTGAAGACTTGATATGAGAATAAAATGACTTCATGTGTGGAAAAGTGTTTTGTGAACTATTTATCCCTGTTAGAAGATACTTCTGCTACAGTCATTAGAGAATGTAAAAAGGGGGAACTCATGTCATTGCTTTCCTGTCTTAGTGGGTCTTTTTTCCAGTTACTTTTCAAAAGTTATGATTAAAGATACAGGTAACAGAGCATTTACCGTTTTAACCAGTTGTGAGTGTACATTCACACTGTTGTGCAGCCGCCACCATCCATCTCCAGACCTTTTCATTTTCACCAGTGGCTCCCCAGCCCCTGGCAACCCCCATTATTCTTTCTGTCTCTGTGACTTTAACTACTTTACATACCTCATATAAGTAGCATCACATAATATTAGTCCTTCTGTTGTTCTAAGACTCTTTGTTATCTTTTGCAAACATTGACAGGACGTTTATAAATGATACCTTCCATCAGAAGTAGATGAATTATATTGAGATAATGCTGTATTGTATGTTCAAGTGTTAAGCCTCTGCTGCTGCTGCTAAGTCACTTCAGTCGTGTCCGACTCTGTGCGACCCCATAGACGGCAGCCCACCAGGCTCCCCCGTCCCTGGGATTCTCCAGGCAAGAATACTGGAGTGGGTTGCCATTTCCTTCTCCAGATTAATGTGCTAGATAACCACAAATCAAACAAATATATATGATAATAAGCATAAATACTTAAATCCAGTTTACATCAACCCAAACAGAAACGAGACACTTTCTGCCCCTACAGTAACTTCCATGTTAGGTGGGGAAGTACTGAGGTGAGAGCAGTACTGAGGCAGAATTAAGTGCTAAATACAGGTAGAAGTGATACGGTTACCTGTTTTTCCAGAGCAGCCTTTCCTACTTCTTTAGTAGACGATGTGAGTGTTTCATTCAAGCACTGTAAACTTGCTAATTCAAGCCGCTAGAGCAGTGAAAATATCATAGTCATCCCTCAGTATCCGGGGGGGTGGATTACAGGATCCTCACACATACAAAAATCCGTGGATGCTCAAGTCCCGTACATAAAATAGCATAGGACTTGCATATAACATGTACGTATCCCCCATATACTTGAGACCATCTCTGGGTTACTTATAATAACTAATACAGTGTAAATGCCATGTAAATAGTTGAGAACATGTGTACAATTCAAGTTTTGCTTTTTGGAACTTTCTGGAATTTTTTTTTCTGAACAGTTTCTATCTACAGTTGGGTCAATCTGCAGATGCAGAACCTGTGGATACAGAAGGTCAACTGTATTAGGAAACTCTTGTTTATAGATTTCTCCTTTAATGTATTCTCTGTTTGCATTATGTCTTCCCTGGTATGTCTTTCTGGGACCTCAAGCCCATTATCCTTATTACTCCCAGGTCACCCACAAATCGCTTGTCCTGTGTTTCTTCTTGGTTCACAGCATTGCCAACCACATTGCAAAGTAGACTTTATCATCTTCCCACTTCTTCCTTTCCACCACCTCCCTCACCAATTAGGTACGCGTTTACTATGTGTTCTGTGATAAAGGCTTCATCTGGGTTGTCTTAGTGTTTTGTTATAGATGCCCTAAACAAATGCAAAATAGTGTTTTTAAGATGCAGACTTGTATTACATAAACAGGACCTAGAATATGTGTTCTGGTCTAATTTGTTTGGACTGTAATATTCTCGTCTAGCATTTCAGCTACAAGTAGCACAGGATAAGCAGTGGGGTTGAGGAAAGAAAGGGGAAAATAGTTTATCATTTATCCAAGAAAGGCCTCATAAAATCCTTAGGAAGGGAAGAGTTTTGTCTGACTTTCTTCTTCTCACTTTACCTACGAGGTGTTGTTGTCTCTGTAAGAGGGGTCTTTCATAATGGAGGTGTCTTAAAACTTGTTCATCCTCAGACCTACAGTTTGAGAAGTTCCTACTTCTTTACTAGGACTTATGTCTGCAAGATTGTTTCTAACTATGAACTTCAGGAGACTTTTAGAAGAAATACCTCTTCATTTGACATCCTAACAAAGAGTCTGTGAGTATCAGAGGTATTATGGGCATAAGCCTATCAGAATGGCATGAGTGATCATTATTAAGGCGAGGGCAACATTGTATATACCTTACTCTTGGCTGAAAATATAAACTAGTGGGTTTTCCCTCATATCTGTTCAGACTCTTCTACTCTGGGTGATGGGAGGAAAAATAGAATTTTAGTACAAAATTAACTCCAGCCCCTAAACCATTATTATCCTCCTATTTATAAGAACTTGAATAATTCCTAGGACCATTCACATGCTGATTCTCCTGATAATCAGAAGTTACAGTTAAGCACTTGATGTCCTCATGGAGACTGCCCTGGATGAGGGGGCCTTTGAGGGTTGCGTTCCTGTTTCTGGTTTGTTCTTATTCTTTTCTTCTCCGTGTGTAGCCATAGTGTCAGGCTCACTGTCAGCTTCACCAGGACGTTTTCTTTCTTCTCCAGATTTTCCAGGGGAGCCCCGAGAAACTCATCAACAAGAAATATGCCCTTGTATTTTGCTTTTTAACATTCACTGAGTTGGTGTCAGAAAATCTAAACTGTCTTTGAGTGAAGTTTATGAGAAATTCCATGTTTTTTCTTCAAATTCAGTTGCTTTGAACATGTTCTCTGATTTCAGCTATAGTTCTCTACTGATCCTCGCTAGGTTCCTATCTAGACTCAGACTTGTCATTGCCTTCTCCGTATCATCCAGAGCTGCTTCTCTGTACAGCACTAAGTGCTAGTTGCTCAGTCATGTCCTACTCTTGTGACCCCATGGACTGGAGCCGCCAGGCTCCTCTGTCCATGGGATTCTCCAGACGAGAATACTGGCGTGGGTTGCCATTTCCTTCTCCAGGGGATCTTCTGAATCCAGGAATCAAACCCAGATCGCCTGCCTTGCAGGCAGATTCTTTACCATCTGAGCCACCAGGGAAGCCCACTAAACCAGCAGTGAAAACGGTTGTCCCCAGTTAGAAAAGTGATTTCACTCATTCACTCAAATACTGTGTGCCTGGCTCAAAACTAGTCTTCCTACTGTGAACACAAAAGTTCCAAACAGCACCATTTACCATAAAAGTTGATTGAGCAAGTTCTTGGAGGGCTTCATAATCATTTCCAAACTCTGTTTATATGCCCTTATTCCTACCTGCTAGAGAAAATTTATCCTGCTGCTTCTAGAGCTGCCTTAGTTAGGGGGAGTACAGTTTATTGCTAAGAAGAAGACAACAGAAGCTTTGGTGTTGGGGATAGCTAAGCCAAGCTGCTCTGGTCCAGCTTGCCCTGTTGGGTCTCACTTAACCTCTGCTAGAGACCCAGACAAGGGTCTAAACCCCCTTCCACTTTGATCTTATCTATTTAAAGATGCCTTCAAAAGGCAACAGAGAAGGCAATGGCACCCCACTCCAGTACTCTAGCCTGGAAAATCCCACAGATGGAGGAGCCTGGTAGGCTGCAGTCCATGGGGTCGCACAGGGTCGGACACAACTGAATGACTTCACTTTCACTTTGCACTTTCATGCATTGGAGAAGGAGGTGGCAACCCACTCCAGTGTTCTTGCCTGGAGAATCCCAGGGACGGGGGAGCCTGGTGGGCTGCCATCTGTGGGGTTGCACAGAGTCGGACACGACTGAAGCGACTTAGCAGCAGCAAAAGGCAAAGGTCTTGCTGACTGCTTCTGACGTACTGTTCAGAGTCTTTTTGCTTTGTTGTTCTTATGTGTCCGAGGATAGAACTGAAGGTTCTATCTAAGAGGTATTTGGAGAACCAAGTGGGTTTAATACATATAAATGCTCTAAACAGAGTTTGGTATATAAATGATAGCTGTTATTTTGGGTAAAACATGCTTGGGAATGAGAATGGACGTAGGAAATCGTATTCTTTTAACTTTTAGGTTTTGTTTTTTTCTTTTTAAACTTTTTTTCTAGCTGCTCTACAAATGTGAGATTTGACTATAGAAGCTATCATTCATCCAGCTTTGCCTCCTTAGGCCTGGGTGGTACCCTTTTTCACTCTCACGTATCCTGATTTGAATGATGTAGTCCTCTTAGATCTGACAGAAGTGAAATATTACTATAGTTTTGCATTTCTTCTTAATTATGAATTGTTTTTCACAGTCACATGTGTCCCACGTTCCTGTTCTTCTATAATTATACCTAATAATCAGACTAAGTGGAAAACATGTTTAAAATTCAAAATTCAGTTGCCCTTTTTTTTTCATTGAAACAATAACATTTAATATAGAAATAACTCCCTTCCCCATCCTCATTTTACAAATCAATAAGTCTTACACTTCAGTGAATTTTAGGAACCCTGTTTTGACTTATTTTATACATCTGGCCCATACATCTCAACTTTGGTTTATAAAAACTGAGATTCATAGACGTTAAATGTACTTATCCCATGTAAGTGATAAATTAGTTATGAGAGAGAACTATCTCAGATGCAGTAAAAGCACCTTTGTAAGTCCAGTTTGTTCATTAAGTCCAACAAAGTTAACCTAGGTACCCAACTGACACAATCAGCTATATAGTACTGTACTGGAATATGGAATAGGTTTATAATACTTTTCACACAGATACTACATAGAAAACAAACACAAAAATAAAGCATTTTTAATCTTAAAGTATAGTACCTTGAAAAGCACAATGGCACAGTACAACAGCTGGCATACAGAGGCTGGCATCAAGTGAACAGGCAAGAAGAGTCCCGACTGGTGGAGGGACAGGAGGCGGGAGACGGTAGAGCCCAAGGATAGATGGCAATAGGAAATGGGAGGCAAGGCACAGTTTCACTCGTGCCTAGTGGTGATGGAACACATATTTGCATCTTTGAAAGTTCACAAACTTGAAGGCTTTCAGGTACAAGACTTACTGTACCTGACACTCGTTGTTCTGTCTGCAGCCTAAAAGGTAAAAACATATTTTTATGGCAAAGGTCAGAGTTTTCCAAGTGTGTTATGCAAGTCTGTTTTACTGCTTTGTGGGGCAAAAGGGCTCCTTTAGATTAAGCTGAATACTTCCTTTTGGAGGTTCACAGTGCACCTTCGCACTTCAAAGATTCTAAAAAAAGTTCTGAAGTAGGGAAAAGTAAAGCTTTGTTTAACTCTGCATTTTCTAAAACATTGGGAAAACTCTTTGGAAATGCTGGCCTAGGGATTTTGCGGGGAGGGGGGTTTTAGGGGAGAGGTTGATTTTCGTTTTCAATTCTTTTTCATTGGGTTGTAAATTTTCTCTGTTGCATTCAGCATGACTTT
>NW_011494633.1:6399486-6418402 GCF_000754665.1 Bison bison bison | reverse complement strand
CTCCCATAGTTGGATATGCTACAATCACGGAAGCTTATTTTAAGCCAGTTGGATCCTCTGATTGAGATTGGTCATGTCAACTATTAGCAGGAGCTCTCCCAGAAAGGTGATTCTGGGAAAATGATTTATCAGCTTTCTAGGACCATTTGCATCCTGTGGGCCTCTCCCAGTCCCTGAGGCCCTCCCTTTCCCTTTCCTGTCTATCATCCAAAGGTTACGTTTCATCCTGTTTTATGTAGGAGACAATCAAAGCTTGCCCAGAATGAAAATATCCCTGAAGAGTTTTAAGACTGTGACTAACTCTCACTTCCAGCGTAAAGGCAGCAGATTCAATTAAGAAATAAATAACAAGATACTGTGTTCCATTTGGCATGAGTTTTTGGTTACCTAAGAAATTGTTTCCTGAGAATTTCGAGAAATATGGCTTTAGTAACTTTAGTGACTCCTGGGATTTGGGATTGGGGACGCAGGAGGGATTTAAGGATTATATCTGATCCAGAAAAAGTCTCTCCCATCAAGTCTTTCCAAGGCCTATGTACTTTAGTATCAGAGCTCTAATAGGAGATATGAATGTCACCCAAAGCATTTTATCTTGAAGGGGATTTCCATTGACTTGGAGCTGCCAGGAAGAGACACTGTCCCTAAGTCCTGAAGACTTTTTTATCTCAAGTCACTTCATCAGAGACCCCAGCTGTCCTTCTGGTGCTAATTATAGTGGCAAATGGCCAAGCATCAGTATCTCAGCTATGACTTCTCTGGTGTTTGCGGGGTGTTCTTTTGTCTTCATTGGGGCTGGTGAGGTTTTCTAACCTTTCTGGGGATACCTTATAGAGTATCTAATTGTGCTAATCATAAAATTGAGCTTTTTTTTTTTTAATCATTTTTGGCCTGGTTTAAATCTCAGACCAGTGCAAAAATGTTTTCTGTCCCTGCAAACTTTGCAAAATTCTCTGATGAAGATACTTTTCGTGTGTGTGCACACGTGTGCACATGCACACGCAGATGAGAGAATAGTCAACTTCATCTTATTTATGAGATGGAGTGAGAGCAGGTTACCTTTGTCCATTTCTGTAGACACTCCGGCTTTTCTTCATCTGGACCCAAGTCTCCGCTCTTGGTTTGCTTCTTCAGCATACTTTGTTCTGTGTTAGTGAGTTTACTCTGCAGTCATCAGAAATCAAAAGCAAAACAACAAAATGAAGCAACGTGGAACTTCAAGAATGAGTAAAGATGGAAGTGAGAGGGCTACTGTAGGAGTGACGCTTTACCAGCACTTTCCATCATCCACCAGTACGTCCATATTCAGAGCTCGTCTTTTTAATCTTTTTTTTTTCTCGTTTTGATAAAGGCTTTTATTTTGCATATTTTTACTCTGGATTTTTTTCTTAGTATATTTCAGACTTCTTTGTTTGCATAGGATTGCTGATGCTGTTTCTATGTTTTAAATAAAAATTTTTAGTGACTGAGAATAGGACTTGACTTGAAAATAAGACCACAAACTTGGCTTCCGGGATCCTGTTTTTTCTTTTTTGTTGTAATATTTATAGTTGATTGACAGCATTGTGCCAGTTCCAGGTGTATACCTTCAGATTCCTTTCCATTATAGGTTATTACAAGATACTGAATATAGTTCCCTGTGCTACAGAATAAATCCGTGTTGTTTATCTATTTTGTATATAGTAGTGTGTATCTGTTAAGCCTTTATCCCTCCCCTTCCCCTTTGATAACCATAATTTGTTTTCTATGTCTGTGAATCTGTTTTGTAAACAGTTGATTTGTATTATTTTTTTAAGAAAGCCTGTTTTCTCCTAAAGAACCAGTAAAAATGCAATAGAATCTTGAAGCTTTTAAGGAATTCAAAAATTAAGATTTATTAATCAGACTTTGGTAGTGGTGGTAGTTTAGTTGCTAAGCCGTTTCTGACTCTTGCGACCGCATGGACTATAGCCCACCAGGCTCCTTTCTCCATGGTATTTCCCAGGCAGAAATACTGGAGTGACTTGCCATTTCCTTCCCCAAGGGATCTTCCTGACCCAGGGATTGAATCCCGGTCTTCTGCATTGCAGGTGATCTCCTGCATTGCGGATGGATTCTTTACTGACTGAGCCATGAGGGAAGCCCGTTATTTAAACTTACGGTTTTTTGAAGTTTGAACTGAAATTAACACAAGCAGATTTAGTTTCTATTTTATAAAAATTGACAGCATTCAAAATGAATCACAAAAAATTGCCTTTTCTACATTATATATATAATGTATATGTTATATATATACATATATATTTCTACATTATATATAATATATATAATGTATATATACAAAAAGTCTAATGTGCTGTGTTCTATGGTAGGTAAATTTCAAATAGGAAATTAAATTTACATGTGAGCATATGATTTGATTGAAGTTACTGCTACTTCTCATAGTATCTAGTTAGCAGAGTTGCCCAGTCTCCTCTTGAACACTGTAGGCAGGTAATTCTATGCTTATTAGATAAATGAACTTCCATATGATTATAGTGGGAAAAGATTGAAGGAAAGCACAGATGTTAAGTGATTTTCTTAAATTTGATTTCCTAAGGTTACACTATGTAGCAGAAATGAAAATAAATGCCAAGAATCTTGACATAGTTCTATTTTCCAGCAGGGTTTTTGTGATATTTGTGTTTAACTCTTAACTGTTAAAAAATTTCATCCTTCATTATGAGGCCATATTAACTGCCTACTGACTGGTTTCCTAACAGTTCCAATAATAGATTTTAAATTGTGTTTTCTCTTAAACCATTATTGCTTTTGGTCAAATAAATTTTATATATCTGGATGGTATAAAGATTTAGAAGTATCCTGTGAACACTCTGCTCTCTTAGAATTTCTTCTTTTTGTGCTTATATCTTCAGCTTGCAGCTCTGAGAGTTAAGGTTCTGTAATGTGGAATTTATCCTATAATTGTTAAAATTATCTGTTACTGGTACTGCCCTATCCTTTCTAAGCCATAATATCAGGTAAAAGAAAGTAGTGTTTCTATTTCAGGACTTTTATGGGGAGGAAAGATGAAAGTTTTTGTTTTTCCTTGTGTCTTCTCACTGTATTTATTATAATTTCCTCAAAATTGTTACAGAACAAGTAGCCTAGAGATAATTTAGTTTGAACTATCTTTCCTTCCCCCTCTTTCAGCAAAATGCCTGAATAAATCTGATATGGTACTTTTTGCTTTCTTAGAATGTATATAATTGGTACATTTTCTGGCACAAAATTGCAGGTAGCACTGATACATAAGTCAAATTTAGCTGTTTAATTACATTTTCTGAAATTTTTACATGTGAATTTGACAGTATATTATTATTTGCAAATAAAAGCCAAGTTTTCAATAACTTTCTTTTTTAGCTGTGCAATTTGAGATACATTTGAAACAATAAAATTATTTTTGTTTCATATCAAGAAATGGATGAAAAGAGGCTCCTGGATCCAGGGTTGAAAGTCCGTAAAGGCCTCTGGGATCATACTCTGAAGAACCAGCAGATGGAATGCCTGAGTGACTGAAGAAAATGGGTGCTAATGCATCTAGCTATCCTCATTCATGCTCCCCGAGAGTAGGGGGGAATCCTCAAGCCCAGCAGACTTTCATAGGTAACCAGTTCAGTTTTTCTAACCTCATTTTCTTTTGTGGATATAAATAGGATTGTGTTTTCAGTGGTCTTTTTGGATGAAAAGAGGGTTGAGCTATGGAAAAAGTTAATATATATAATAATTCTGCAGCATCCATGTTTTTTCCTACCAGGTGTAAATCTGGCTTATATGATTCTTATCCTAACCAAGCTGCTGTAGCACAGTTGATCTTTGATTGTTTTCTTATTTCATTTATTGTGCCCATAGAAATTTAGCATTTTTTTACAATGAATAATCTGCTCTGTTTTTCCCTATTCCTTATTTAATATAAAAATGAGTTACTTGAACTTTTTAACCTTCCTTTATAGAAACAAAAATCAGTTTTACTTGAATGGTTCAGAAATGTCTGTAAAAATTTTAGCACAAAATGTATGTTAAATTGAATGTTGAAAATGACTGCTAAGAAAAAAATAAATTTTCACTTGTTTAATTTCCTTCTTAGGGACATCATCCTATTCTCAGCAAGGCTATGGTTGTGAATCAAAATTATATAGTCTTGACCATGGCCATGAGAAACCACAAGACAAAAAAAAGAGAACCTCTGGCCTTGCCACCCTCAAAAAGAAGTTTATCAAGCGTCGAAAATCTAATCGGTCTGCTGATCACGCCAAGCAGATGCGAGAACTCCTCTCTGGGTGGGATGTTCGAGATGTCAATGCATTAGTGGAGGAATATGAGGGAACTTCAGCCTTAAAGGAGCTTTCTTTACAAGCCAGTGTGGCTAGACCAGAAGCCCGGACATTGCAGAAAGATATGGCCGATCTTTATGAGTACAAGTATTGTACTGATGTAGACTTAATATTTCAAGAAACTTGCTTTCCTGTTCATCGTGCCATTTTGGCGGCAAGATGTCCATTTTTTAAAACACTACTTTCTTCCTCACCTGAATATGGGGCAGAGATCATCATGGACATCAATACAGCTGGTATAGATATGCCCATGTTTTCTGCTTTGCTCCACTACCTTTACACGGGAGAGTTTGGAATGGAGGACTCAAGGTTTCAAAATGTTGATATCCTCGTTCAGCTTAGGGAAGAATTTGGAACACCAAATTCCCTTGATGTAGATATGCGTGGACTCTTTGATTACATGTGCTATTATGATGTCGTCCTTAGTTTTTCTTCAGACTCTGAACTGGTTGAAGCTTTTGGTGGAAATCAGAACTGTTTAGATGAAGAGCTCAAAGCTCACAAGGCTATTATTTCAGCACGGTCCCCATTTTTTCGAAATTTATTACAAAGAAGGATACGGACTGGTGAAGAAATCACAGACCGAACTTTGAGGACTCCCACAAGAATTATATTAGATGAGTCCATTATACCAAAAAAATATGCAAAAGTGATATTACACTGTATGTATACTGACATGGTGGACCTGGCCGTTTTGCACTGTAGCCCCTCTGTGGGGAGTCTCAGTGAAGTTCAGGCTCTCGTCGCAGGGAAGCCAAACATGACCAGGGCAGAAGAAGCCATGGAGCTTTACCACATAGCACTGTTCTTGGAATTTAACATGCTTGCACAAGGTAATGAAATTCTGATTTTTAATTTTAATCTTGATCTCTTGAATTGCACATTTGTCTTCCAGATTGAAAGCACGACCAGTATGTTCCATGATTTCAGTGTTTGGGATGTGACAGAGTCAGTTTTTTCAAATCTGTAGTTATGACATCTGAGACAGAATGGGGGTTAATGTTAATGTAGCTCTTCATTTGGTATTAATACCAAGCATTCACAACTAATGATTAAGAATAAATGAGGGACTTCCCTGCTGGTCCAGTGGTTAACTCTCTCAGCTCCCAAAGCAGGGGGCCCAGGTTTGATCCCTGGTCAGGGAACTAGATCCCACATGCTGCAACTAAGACCTGGTGCAGCCAAATAAATGAAAAAAATATTAAAAAAAAAAAAAAAAAAAAAGAATAAATGAGACTTGAGGCTCTTTCTTCCCTAATGTAAGATGATAGATGTGAGAATATGTAATGACCCAGCTACCGCCCTGTCTGCTCTTGAGCTTTGAGCTAGTCCTGTTTGCCAGATTTCAAGGTTATTCTTGGTCTGAGACTCGTTGGGTAACTTAGATTCTCATATAGATACTCGGTGCCTTATTGATACTTAAATATTTAGAATAAGAATGAAAGTTCATTACAAAAATGAAGATAGTCTCATTTAGATACAGATTTATTTGAATCAAAGAATTGGGCAAGGTTTCTGACTTAAATTTTTAAAATATTCTCTTATCTTTTCAAGTTCAGCTGTGCATCAAGCAATAGCTTATGGAGTATAAAGCACAGTTTGTTCTTAAACTCATGTGCCGCCTTCATTTAATTTAAACTAAAATTAGTAAGTTGGAATGACACATTTTTTGTGTTACAGGCAAATAATTGCACTACAGCTACACTAGAAGAATATATCTTTTAGTGTATATTTGTGGTAAACATTAGAATCATAACATTTCAGAGCTGGAAAGTGACCTTCCGTGAGAGAGAAAGGGAATTCGCTGTCTTCACAGAATGTACCCTTAGCTTTCTATGATCGTATATTAAAAGAAAACAAGCTATATGACATGAAGGTACTTCAGAAATTTAGCTGATGAGTGTTTGCTAAAAGAACACTAGAAGTTGCAAATTAGCAGAGAATTCATGATTTGAGTAAAAGATATATATTTACATAAGGAAAACTAAGCACATTTTTCTGGAGAGGGCAGTGTCACCCCACTCTCCACTACTCTTGCCTAGAAAATCCCATGGACAGAGGAGCCTGGTAGGCTGCAGTCCATGGGATTGCTAAGAGTCAGACACGACTGAGCGACTTCTCTTTCACTTTTCACTTTCATGCATTGGAGAAGGAAATGGCAACCTACTCCAGTGTTCTTGCCTGGAGAATCCCAGGGACGGGGGAGCCTGGTGGGCTGCCGTCTATGGGGTCGCACAGAGTCAGACATGACTGAAGTGACTTAGCAGCAGCAGCAGCAAGCACATTTTTCTAGTTTGGAAAAAAATCTGTATTGTGTGGGTGAATCAACAAGTCAGTAGAACTTTGAAAAAAAATAAAAGCCCCAGTTAAATAACAATGTCAGGAATAAAATGGAAGACATTATTGGAAGACAATGATAAGCATGAGTGAAAAAAATTGAGATTTCTATTACATAAAGAATCTTAAAATCTTATTTTACTATTTCCTGTGTAGTAATATTACTAATTTTGTTTTATTGCCAAATCAAAATGTCATTAAAATATTTTCTTGCTAGTTCAAAACAAAAACTATGAGTAATAGACCATTAGATATCAGACTATAGGAAAATATGTTATTAAAAATAACCTAGCAGCTTGCCCTACCATTCTTTGACTCTGTAAAACCAAATTTGTCAGAAAATGCCTCTACAGAAAAACAGTTTGCAGCACTACCATAAAGGTGTAATATCACTCTTTTCTCAAAATGGTTTTATTTTTGAAACATTTAATAAGAAACCAAAGTGTATTGTGTATACTTTACTGTTTTTAAAACTGGGAAAGCATCCCTTGGTATAGTTTTTTTTGTTTTGTTGTTAAGTTTTTAACAGAAAGTAAAATGGTGAACTAGCTCTTGGGATCTTGGATAATATTTGATCTAGAGTGGTTTTTTTTTTTATGTTGAGTTAAATTTTTATACGTATAATTTATCAGTAGCTAGAAATTTTATTTTTTGGAGCACATTTAGGGCTATAAAACAACACTCCTTATAGAACTTTAATTTTGGCTACTTAAAACAAGCAAACAAATATTCCCTTAAATTTGGATATACATGACTCTGTATTATTCAAATTCAAATTTTTCATTTTTCAAACTACAGAGTTTGAGTTACTTGATGTTTTGCTTTTTGTACACCATGTAGGCATTACCTTTCTCCCATACCCATTAGGCTGTTCATACTAGGGTTTATATATAACCAACCATAACCAACCATATAACCAACCATAACCAACCATATAACCAACCAACCAGCATAGTTTTGCCCCATTCCCACGGGAAGGAGACTAGTCACTTGAAGAGGGATTTTATACCATAAAGCTTAAGATCTCAGGCTCTGAAACCAGACAAACTGGATTTGAATTCTTTACTATCATGTTTTAACTTGTTTAACCTTAAAGTAAGTCATCTCTAAGCCCCTGTTTTCCCATTTGTGAAATAAGAATAGTAACACTATGAGGTAGGATTATGAGGATTAAAGGAAGTAATACATATCAACTGATCTGAACAGTGCCCAGGACATAGTAAGCATTCAATAAATGTTAAATGCTAAATGAAAATCATCACAGCATATATTATTCACTACCACAGTCTCTTCTAAAACTAACTTTTTACATTTTAAAAAATAATTTTTTATTATATTGACTAAACTCCATATTGAGACTAGTTTGCAAAATTTTTTTTAAGTAACTTGTTTTTAAGATTTTACTGTAATTTTATCCCTAGCAAACTGGTGCATACTATTTATCAGACTGTTGTATCTGGCCATTTGTCACTCAGGTTTCAACTAGAGTTATGCAAGCAGACTAAACCTATAATACTCTGAGGCATCTATTACGTGTAATGAATTAGCATCTCTCCACTGCATTTAGTGTGGTACTAGTTACATACCATTTTGGAGAGAATTAAGAAAATAGTCCCCAAAATAATTTTCTGTCTTCTTTGATTCAGTTGAAGACTCCTGGTTAAGAAAGCCTGTGAGACTAGACTGGCAGCTTGAGTATAAGATCATATTGTTCTCATCCTTGTATCCCCAGTGCCTGGGGCATAATAGGCACTGAGTAAATGTTTATGAACTAATGACAGTTAACCTTTTTATTCCAAATTAGGTTTGACTTTAAAAATTAAAGCCCAGTTTTAAAAGGAGACAAATTCTATCAAGGGAAGCTAGGACATTGAGACAACATATGCTCTTCAAGGTGGAGAGGTGATTTAATAGTTTTAAGAACATCATAAAAAGAGACAGTATAGGCAGACAGCCAGAGTAATTTGGCAAGTGGATAAAAGGGAGGATTCTTGGCTTACACTGAGAATGTATTTTATTCAGAGAAGTAGGCAATCACTATTAGGGAGGTGAATTAACAGGTAATGAGGCTTCAGCTTACTCATGTGTGCTATCCTTTATTAAGCTCCCGTGAATACATGGTTTAGCACTTTTCATTCTGCTTAAGTGATCCACCTGTCTGTTCTTGCATTGACGTCGTTGCAGCTAGGTGGCAAATCCTGACCTGCCTCCTCAATTCCCTTCTAAACACGAGAGTCCTGAGATTTATTTTCAAAGAAAGGAAAATAGATTCCACATCTGGAAATAGCTATAAAGAAGGGTGGGGATAAGGCACAGGATTGAGATGTGGAATTATGTGAAAGCCTACACACTCTACCTTTCCCTGCTCTGGTCCAAACTGGACAGATAGCAGACAATAAACAGGTGCTGCCGAAGTGGTCTATATGAAGAGCATATATAGACCTGCTTTGGGGTTTCATGATGAAATGATGCTCAGGAGTTATACAGTGAAAAAGCCGGTTTGCCTTCCAGATGTCCTACAGGGAAGACAGCAGTCAGCAAGCCTGCTTGTGCAACAGACCTTCCAAATAGCTGTTAAACTGCCTTAGTCTTCCACTGGATGTTTGAGAAAAGCTTGCAGATTGAGACAGAAATAAGAACACATGCTAGAGGAAACAGACAATGAAGGGAGAGAAGAAAACGTCAATAGAATCAAAATATCCTTACATAAAAGAATATTGAACAACGAGACATACATAGGATGCTATAAAAGTGAAAAGAGGAGCTTTTAGAAATGAAAATTGTAGGAGGATTAGAAGGGAAAATTGAAGGAATCTGGAAAGTAGAACAGATTAGCAAAGAGATGGACAACAGTGGAGACAAATAAGAAAACGAGTATTCATCCAGAAACTGTAGCGTCTTAAATAACAGCTGTAGAATATATACTAGAGAAAATGGAAGAGAAGACAGTATCTAAGGAGTAATGTAATAAATATTGCCGAAGCTAAAGGGATTTCTGTATTTTAAAAATTTCATCCCTGTCACTAGAAAACACCAGAGAAAAAGAGAAGATTGTAAAATCATTGGGAGGTGAAAGGGTAAGTTCCATACAAGAAATAGGAAACAATGATAGTGAACTTTCCAGTAGCAACAACTGAATGTACCTTTAAAAAGATGATGGAAAATTGTTTTAAACACAAAGCCAAACAGTCAGTCAAATGTCAGGCTAAATAAATGCATTTTCCAGTCATGCCTCAAAAATTTTAATTCCCCTGTACCCCTACTTAGGAAGCAACTAAGGATGTATTCCACTAAATGATGAAGTAAACGAAGAACCAGCAAGTGTTGGACCCAAAAAATGGGGTCTAACACCAGAAAGAAGAAAAGGAAATCCTAGATACTAGCTGTGCATTAGATGTAGTGGATATCTAGTCTAGACTGGACGAGGAGGAGGAGAGTGTCCAAGAAGTAGATATCGGAAGAGACCAATTACCTGAATGTTTGAAAATTAAGTGACAAGTGACATTGAAAGAAGTATTACAGATCTTTTGGTACACTTGTGAAAAATTAGCTGTTGCTAATTTATTAAAAGTGAAGCAAGTGAGAAAAGAGGAAATTAATAATTTCCAAGAAAATTTAAAGTTAAATATGGAAGAAAATATAATTCTAGTATACAGTTTGGTTCAGCAGTAAGTAGTATTTAAGTAGTCATTATGATTTGAACACTGAGTGTTGGTTTAATAAAATTTATAAAATTATAATTATAAAGAGATAAATATCAGAAGATAGATACTAAAAAATTGAGCATAGTTGCCTCTGGGAAGCAAGACTGAGTGAAGGAGAGATAAGGACAGAAGGTTTTGCTTTTAGTACACTTTTTATTGCTACTAAGTATAAGACTTTGTAAATTATGAGCCTATATTGCTTTGATTACAAAATTAATTTTTTATAATAAAGATGTGACATCAGTACCCAGAAGAACCAGCGAGATCTGGATTGGCCACGGTCCTGAAGAACTAGGGAATTTATCATACCTATCAGGGCTGTTAATTAATGAGATCATGCTTATAATTTTGGTCTACATGGAGCCTTTACTTTCCTCTCATTTGGTTATCTTGACAACCTATGAGTATGGCAGGGCTCAGAAATGAATAACTAGCATTTTCCCAGTCTTGTAAGGGATGAAGCTGTGAGCCACACCAGCTCTTCCAACCTGAAGCCCAGGAATCAGCATGGTGAGACAGGGGAGCAGTGTGAAAAACAACGTCTAAGAATGATAGTGAGAGGCCACTGTGGCCTAGTTGTAGGAGCCAACCAGACTGGTGTAGGAACAACTCAGAGCAATCTCAGCTGTGAGCCTGTTGGGACTGAACTGCTTGGGGGTGGGGGAATTGTGGGCTAGCTGGGTAGGTCACCACTCAGACTGCTTTCGAGCACTTAGCCAGAGAACAGAGGGCTTTGTGCTGAGCAGGCCATTCTTTCCTGGATAGACAAGTATTCCCAGGTCAGTTATTTGACTTTTTCAGCAGCCCCGAGTGAGGAACTCCTTCTTTGCGTTGGGCAGTTCCATACCACGTAGGTCTTGATAGAAGACAGAGCCCCCCTCCCAGTGTTTTCTCAGTCTTCTCTGTGGTCAGGGCTCCCCCACGTGACCTAGACTTTTTGAATCTAGAGCATTGATGGCACAGAGATTTGGGGACTGTAGAGAATTCTTTCTGGAAGCACGGTGGGAACAGCAACACCTAGTGGAAAAGCAGAGGAATCAGTGTCAGTGGCGCCAGTGATGGCGTTCACTGTCCAGGGGCAGTTTTGGCCTGGGTCCCAGGCCACGAGGGGCCCTCGCTGGGCTGTTCTGTGCTGTAGTACTCAACTCGCAGTCTTCCTTTGTTGTTTGTACTCTGAGCCCGCTCTCCAACTTTCCCAGCAACTCTGGGCTCGCAGTATCCTTTCAGATAAATTCCTTTTCTGTTTAAGCCAACTGAAGTTGTTTTCTGTGGTTGCAGCTTAGAAGCCTAGTTCATAACAGTAACTATATTGAAAGACTAGTGTATAAAATTCCAAAATAAATGACTAGATTGGAAGAGCTTCAGATGAAGGACCAGGTGTTTAATCACTGACTTTACACAATGACCTTAGAATACACTGCATAAACAGCTCTGAAAACGTGAGAACAGTGAGAATGTATTATTTATTGATTTGTAATTCTTTTAGTAAATACCGACTCTTTAGGGGAACTATAGATTTTCTCATGAACTTTAACAACCCACAGGCCAGTAGAGCTTCTGTTTCCTTTTCATAAATACTGTTGAGTTAGCACCAGCATCTGCGTGCGTATTCCAGTCAGGGGTGTCTTACAGTTGTGTGCTCTAAAATACAGATTTGTTTTTTTTATATTGATCAAAAATGTATTTTTCAGTCTTTGGAATATGAAGTTTATTTATAGCTTTAGTTCCAAAATAGCTTCTGAAATGCATTGCCCCTGTTTTTAGTTGTAATGCATATGATTATACTTTATTGAATTAAAACTCTTAACAGAGAAACAACTGAAAGCAATGACCTAATTTTTTCTCTTAGCAACTTGGTCAGATTCCAGGAGTATGTGACTTGATACAAATACAGAATAACAAAAACTGGCCCCACTCTAATCCATTCCTCCCTCTTCCCATCCTCTCCATTGTCCCCATGTTAACACGCTCCCTTCTGTCTCCATTTGGTTGCTCTGGTAGTTCATTTTGCTTCTCCCTCTAATTGTTTCCTCTTCGGCAGCTTAGTCTGGATATACTTGCTAGAGAACAGTGGAGCTAAGTTAAATACCATCATCAACAGATCAAAGTAGTAAATACAGGTTTCAGTTAAACATGGGATATGGTTGAAGAATTCCTGTTTCAGGAATGGCAGTTCAAATGACTCAAGTTATACATCTTTAATCATAATGAAATTTAGCACTTAACTCAAAATTGTGAATAAGGTTCCAATGTGTAATATTTAAAATATTTAATTCCACATTTTATTTTATAACTCAAACTTGTTCATGCTGCTGCTACTGCTGCTGCTGCTGCTGCTGCTAAGTCGCTTCAGTCGTGTCCAACTCTGTGCAACCCCATAGAAGGCAGCCTACCAGGCTCCCCCGTCCCTGGGATTCTCCAGGCAAGAACACTGGGTTGCCATTTCCTTCTCCAAAAACTTGTTCATATAAACTCTTCACCTCTGACCCTCTGCGCACACTGTTCTTTGGTTTTATAATATCTTTGACTTTGTTCACTAAATGTCTAAATTCTACCCTTGCCTTTAAGACCAAACTCATATTCTACTTCCCGTGTTTTGTCTTAGGCATTGCAAATTAAGTGTTCCTGCTTCTTGCAAACCTCTAAAACACTTCTTTTATCATTCTTTTAGGTTTTTACATCTTCTGACTTGTTTTGAAATTAACCTGTGTAACTTTCCTCTACCAACTTGTACCAACTATATTTTCTAAAGACAAGTTCCAAATCTGAGTCATCTTTGAATCACCCAAAGAACCTAACACAGGCCTTTGCTCTTAATAGACTCTCAGTTATATATTTTGAATTATCTTTAGTACCCATGCAGACTGCATAACTTTTTCTTTTAAAAAAGGGGAGAGTGTAATCAATGTTTAACCCTAGTTGTAAAAAAGAGAGAACAGTGAGCCTAAATCAAGGAGATAAATATCAAGTATTATTTATAAAAATAAATTTATATGTGGTCTAAATGATGTATACTTCTGTACTGTTAAACTCAGTTTTAAGTTAAATTTCTAATAAAATTGTCTCATCAGCTCTTTACTTTCTTGGTCCATGCTGCTGCTGCTGCTAAGTCGCAGCAGTCGTGTCCAACCCTGTGCGAGCTTTCCAGGGACTGAAGAGCAATCCCAAAGGTCAATGCCAAAGAACATTAGAACTACCATACAACTGTACTTATTTCACATTTAGTTCAGTCAGTCCCTGCTGCTGCTGCTGGTGCTGCTGCTGCGTTGCTTCAGTCATGTCCGACTCTGTGTGACCCCGTAGACGGCAGCCCACCAGGCTCCCCCGTCCCTGGGATTCTCCAGTCAAGAACACTGGAGTGGGTTGCCATTTCCTTCTCCAATGCATAAAAGTGAAAGTGAAGTCGCTCAGTCGAGTCCGACTCTTAGCAACCCCATGGACTGCAGCCCACCAGGCTCCTCCGTCCATGGGATTTTCCAGTCAAGAGTACTGGAGTGGGGTGCCATTGCCTTCTCCGGTCAGTCCCTGGAAAGCCTTTAATCAAATCCCTCTGGCCCTCAGGGCCAAATTCCCTTGGGATTCCCAGTTCCTTTGTCGGATCCCCAGGCTGGGAATCCTGACTTAGGTTCAGAATGTAACCTTCAACAATAGTGTGACAACTTCATTGGTATTATTGTTGTTTAGTCTGTGGGCCACCTACCCAGCGGGTATGGGATTTGATTATATCATGATTACGCCTCTCCTACCATCTCACTGCAGCTTCTTCTTTGTCTTTGGATGTGGGGTATCTTTATTAGTGGGTTCCAGTGTCCTCCTGTGGATGGTTGTTCAACAGCTAGTTGAAATTTTGGTGCTCTCGCAAGAGGAGATGAGCATAGATCCTTCTACTCCACCATCTTGAACTGCAAGCATATGCTGCTTAATGTCATTTTTACAGCAGCCCCATGAAGCTTGCAGAATAGGTCTTCCATTTGCCCAGAGAGATTCAGAGATACATAACAATGCCCAAATTTAATGGTATTAATATTTTATAAATATGAAGTCTGGAGTTAGATCTGTGTTCTCATACTGCCTCTGCCACATACTAACCATGTAAATTCTGTCTAGATTCCTCAGCCTGAGCTCATTTATTCCTCTTCATAGAAGTGCAGGCACCAAACACTGTGCCTGGCTCACAGTTGGGCTTTAACAAATGGTTTTTAAATTTATTTACATTAACTCTTAGTAGACAATTTCTGAAGATAAGCATTGAGTTATTTTCCGTACACATCATTTGACAGCACAGTTTCAAGTTTCCAAAGTCTAAAAAGTTTACCAGATTAATTAAGACTTTTTAAAAAACAATGATACAATTGCAAGAAATATCCAATGTTAGATGGCAAAACAGAGCCATTAAAAAAAAATGGTACATACAGTGTTCCCTGCGGTGGTGGGCTTTTTAGTGTAAACTCCCATTTTGCTTTGATTCGGTTATAGTCCCTTTTTCTCTTAGAAGCACTGAGAAAACAGCCTGAATGGGCCATTTCCTAAAGCCGCAAGTTATTTTTATTTTTCTAACTCTGCCATTGTCAGATTTTGACTACTCCTCTTATGCTTTCTGTTGCCAAGAAGTGCAGAAACTAATGCAGTCTAAGATGCATCTTAGACTGATACATGGAAAACAGGATTGGGAGAGGGTATTAGTAAGTGAGGAAGGAAAATGACAGAAGGAAGAGCCTCTGTATTCAACAAGTCTCCTGCCTTTTCAAACTCAGTTTTGAGATACAAAGTTGCCATTTCTGCCTTAAAACCAAATATTGCACTTAACTCCTAAAAAATCCAAAGTAGAAGAACTCTGACCAGACACAAGCATTTTGTCCACTTCTGGTTTTGAAAGTGGCTGGAGAAAACTGTTCTAGAAATTCAGATAGATTAGAATATTTAGCTGTTACTGTGTGCAAAACATTGGGCTAAATTCGTGATGTGTAAGACCTCCCTTAAGCTTTACAGTAGCTTGTGTGGTAACTGCTATCATCCTGTTTGTTTTAGAGATGAGGTGAGTAACTTGTTACTTTTCCAAGGCCACATCTACTGATCAAAAAATGGACTGCAAAACAAACATTTACTGAGCACCAACTCTGTATGAAGTAGTGAAGCTTCTATTATATTTTTTTCCTTTTTTGGGGTGGTGGGGATGGAGGATGGGATCTTAGTTCCACAACCAGGGATCAGATCTGTGCCGCCTGCAGTGGAAAGACAGAGTCCTAACCACTGGAGCGCCAGGGAAGTCCCTTTACTTAACACTTTAAGAAACTTTAGACAGTGTGTTCAGTAACACTCATCGAGAAACCGTATTTTCATCTACTACCACTCCTTTCCCCAAATGCATATTGATGACAGACTTTGAACAGTTTTGAGTTTTCTTACAAACCTCTGAATATTTTTGAATGTGTTTGTATATTTCAGTGCATCTCTTGTTCTGTTGTGATATAATAGTACCACACTATACATGTTATCCTGTGTCTTGCTTTTTACATACTTAATAAACTTTGGGGAAATGATGTCAGTAAAGAATAGCTACCCAGGCTTCCCTAGTGCTCAGAGGGTAAAGAATCTGCCTGCAAAGTGGGAGAGCCAGGTTCAGTCCCTGAGTTGGGAAGATGCCCTGGAGAAGGGAATGGCAATCCACTCCAGTACTCTTGCCTGGAGAATTCCATGGAGAGAGGAGCATGGTGGGCTGTCGTCCATGAGGTCGCAAAGATTGAGTGACTAACACTTTATTTTAATAACTATATTTTTGTTTCTAAAAATATAAAGGATGCCCTGATTGGATATTCAGATAATTCAAATAATACAAAAGTTGTTTTAAAAACCCTTTAGACTCACTCCTCAGTGAAAAACACTGTTGACGAATAGTACCTTTTTATAAATATCTCCTCTTAGAGTGTTAATTTATGGACCGGCTAAAATATTCAGTGAATATAAACTGACTAGAAAGTTCTTGCCTCACAACTATTTTTTCTCATATTTAGATGAAGAGGAGTATCAATTTCTATTATAAGTTAACATGAGCTAGCCTCACTAAGTGTGTCTCCATGAAGTGGGTAGCTTTGATAAATTACAAGGCTTTGAGCTCTGTTTTTGTTCTCTTCACTAAAACATTTTTATGTTTCATGCTTAGCGTGGACATGTCCATAAGACTTCCAGTAAATGTTTTTACATGTCAAGGCACTTGAAGGTGAAACATCCACACATCTGAAAGTTGTGCCAGAAAACTGAAAACACTGTTTGCACACTTACATGTCTTTGTTTTTAACCAAGTTCCTCTTCAACCGTAATAGGCCCCTGAAGTGGGTTTGATTTAACACTGTTTTCACTGTCAGTTATGTCCTATTAATGTTTGCATTGAAGAACAGTGCTGGTACTTCCACGGCAGTCCAGTGGTTACGACTCTGTGATTCCCCTGCACGGCGGTGCTGGTTCTTTCCCTGGTTGGGAAATCAAGATCCCACATGCCACATGGCTCGGCCCCCAAAAAAGACAGTACTGAATTTTGGAACCTGATTCACTAAACTATTTGTAGAAAATAGATGGGCGTCATATTGGTTTTCTAAACCTTGATATCTTTCTGAGCTTATATCTAATGAGCTTGTATCTAATTGTGAAAGGTTCAGAAATGTATGATTAATTGCTTTTTTATTGCCTCATCTCAAATTCTGGATTGATAGTTTTTGTTTGTAAATGTAAGTAAAAGTATTAGGTATTTGAAGTCTTCAGTGGTGTGAACCCCGTCCTAACCTACCTTTTAATTATCAGATTTCTAGAAGTACTAAGTGAAATAGAAGTAGACAGAATGTTGTAAACCTGGTCATCACAATAGGTCTGTAAACCTGAGAGAATAACAGCTGCCTGAGCTTTCAAAGGTAAAAATGGAACATTGTTGAGGGAGGGAGGAATAGAACCTTGATTCCAGTGGATCTTTCTGTAGAATTAGCACTGTGATTCCTAGACTTACTCATTTAGCAAACACTTAACTGAGCTCTTACTGTATGCCAGACTCTGAGAGTAAAGTAATGAATTAGATAGTCTGGTGGTGGGTGCCAGTAGGCAGTTCCGATGTATAAATGCCCCAATAGAGTAAAGCCCTGACCAGTAGGGAGCACATAGGAAGAGAGAAGTCCTAACCTCAATATATGGAGTTAGGGAAGGAGAGACGGTATCTAGAAGAACTCTACAGAGAAGTTGTGACCTGGAGAATGAATAGGAGTTAAGTAAATAAAGATTGGAGATAAAGAGGCCCATATCAAGCAGAAGGAACTTCAGGTGGCAAGGTCTAGAGATAAGGGAGGGCACTTCTGGTTTTGGCGGGGAGGTTGTAGGGGTTGCAGAGATGAGAGAGAGGTATGATGTAGCAAGAAATGAGGCTGTAGCAACCAGCACGGCTAGGTAATAAAGAACTTGGTATACCACGCTGAGACGTTTGGTTTTATCCTGAGCATGTGACCTGATTAAATTTATATTTTCTGAAAGATCTCTTTGGTTGAAGCATGCAGGTGGAAACCATCAGAATTTTTCCAGAAATAGTGTTTTTATTTTAAATGTATACTTTCTTTAAGCAGATAAAATCTGTATAAGATCAGATCAGTCACTCACTCGGGTCCGACTCTTTGAGACCCCATGAATCGCAGGACGCCAGGCCTCCCTGTCCATCACCAACTCCCGGAGTTCACTCAGACTCACGTCCATCTAGTCAGTGATGCCATCCAGCCATCTCATCCTCTGTCGTCCCCTTCTCCTCCTGCCCCCAATCCCTCCCAGCATCAGAGTCTTTTCCAATGAGTCAACTCTTCGCATGAGGTGGCCAAAGTACTGGAGTTTCAGCTTCAGCATCATTCCTTCCAAAGAAATCCCAGGGCTGATCTCCTTCAGAATGGACTGGCTGGATCTCCTTGCAGTCCAAGGGACTCTCAAGAGTCTTCTCCAACACCACAGTTCAAAAGCATCAATTCTTCGGCGCTTAGCCTTCTTCACAGTCCAACTCTGACATCCATACATGACCACAGGAAAAACCATAGCCTTGACTAGCCGGACCTTTGATGACAAAGTAATGTCTCTGCTTTTGAATATGCTATCTAGGTTGGTCATAACTTTCCTTCCAAGGAGTAAGCGTCTTTTAATTTCTTGGCTGCAGTCACCATCTGCAGTGATTTTGGAGCCCCGAAAAATAAAGTCTGACACTGTTTCCACTGTTTCCCCATCCATTTCCCATGAAGTGATGGGACTGGATGCCATGATCTTTGTTTTCTGAATGCTGAGCTTTAAGCCAACTTTTTCGCTCTCCACTTTCACTTTCATCAAGAGGCTTTTGAGTTCCTCTTCACTTTCTGCCATAAGGGTGGTGTCATCTGCATATCTGAGGTTATTGATATTTCTCCCAGCAATCTTGATTCCAGCTTGTGTTTCTTCCAGTCCAGCGTTTCTCATGATGTACTCTGCATGTAAGTTAAATAAACCGGGTGACAATATACAGCCTTGACGAACTCCTTT
>NW_011494633.1:6392128-6398778 GCF_000754665.1 Bison bison bison | reverse complement strand
GATTTTGGTGTTGACCATCTGGTGATGTCCATGTATAGAGTCTTCTCTTGTGTTGTCGGAAGAGGGTGTTTGCTATGACCAGTGCATTTTCTTGGCAAAACTCTATTAGTCTTTGCCCTGCTTCATTCCGTATTCCAAGGCCAAATTTGCCTGTTACTCCAGGTGTTTCTTGACTTCCTACTTTTGCATTCTAGACCCCTATAATGAAAAGGACATCTTTTTTGGGTATTAGTTCTAAAAGGTCTTGTAGGTCTTCATAGAACCATTCAGCTTCAGCTTCTTCAGCGTTACTGGTTGGGGCATAGACTTGGATTACTGTGATATTGAATGGTTTGCCTTGGAAACGAACAGAGATCATTCTGTCGTTTTTGAGATTGCATCCAAGTACTGCATTTCGGACTCTTTTGTTGACCATGATGGCCACTCCATTTCTTCTGAGGGATTCCTGCCTGCAGTAGTAGATATAATGGTCATCTAAGTTAAATTCACCCATTCCAGTGCATTTCAGTTCGCTGATTCCTAGAATGTGGACATTCACTCTTGCCATCTCTTGTTTGACCACTTCCAATTTGCCTTGATTCATGGACCTGACATTCCAGGTTCCTATGCATTATTGCTCTTTACAGCATCGGACCTTGCTTCTATCACTAGTCACATCCACAGCTGGGTATTGTTTTTGCTTTGTCTCCATCCCTTCATTCTTTCTGGAGTTATTTCAACACTGATCTCCAGTAGCATATTGGGCACCTACTGACCTGGAGAGTTCCTCTTTCAGTATCCTATCATTTTGCCTTTTCATACTGTTCATGGGGTTCTCAAGGCAAGAATACTGTATAAATTACACATCAAAAGTCACTATTCTTTTTAAAAATTCCATACTCTATTTAATGTGTTTATTCAGTAGAATTTTTTTGAACACCTATTTTTTTGCCAGGTATTGTGTAAGCTTTCAGTTCACATTGTCCTCTGTGGTAGGTGTTATCTCTATTTTACAGATAAACTGAGGCTTGAAAATACTGTCACTGGAGGTTACAACTAGAAAGTGTTAAGGCCAAGATTTGAATCCTGGGTTTTCAACTCTAGACCTATTGTTTTCTATTTAAAGGAGAAAGAGAATAAGATTTCTGTAAGTGGAAGTCATCTGTGAGGTGCATTGTTTCAAATGGAGCACATGATTATACTGAGGAGATAACTAAACCAGTAGATATCAAAAACTTTTCTAAAAATCATTAATTACATGTCTCTCCCTCAAACGCTTTGGATTTTTCCCTTATTATGATGATAGAATTAAGGACACTAAATTTTGTTACTAGTGGGAAAATGGTTTAAGAATAATAAACCAGTTCAGTTCATTCGCTCAGCCCTGTCCGACTCTGCAACCCCATGGACTGCAGCACGCCAGGCTTCCCTGTTCATCACCAACTCCCAGAGTGTACTCAAACTCATGTCTATCGAGTCGGTGATGCCATCCAAACATCTCATCCTCTGTCGTCCCCTTCTCCTCCTGCCTTCAATCTTTCCCTGCATCAGGGTCTTTTCCAAGGAGTCAGTTCTTCGCATCAAGTGGCCAAAGTATTGGAGTTTCAGCTTCAGCATCAGTCCTTCCAGTGAATATTCAGGACTGATTTCCTTTAGGATGGACTGGCTAGATCTCCTTGTAGTCCAAGAGACTCTCACGAGTCTTCTCCAATATTAGTTCTTCATTGCTCACCTTTCTTCATAGTCCAACTCTCACATCCGTACATAACTACTGGAAAAACCGTAGCTTTGACTAGATGGACTTTTGTTGGCAAAATAATGTCTCTGCTATTTAATATGCTGTCTATGTTGGTCATCGCTTTTCTCCCAAGGAGTAAGCATCTTTTAATTTCATGGCTGCAGTCACCATCTGCAGTGATTTTGGAGCCCACTGTTTCCATCGTTTCCCCATCTGTTTGCTGTGAAGTGATGGGTATAAACAATGTATTTGCCATGAAGTGATGGGGTAATAAACAAGGTATAGGTATAAAGGGGTATTTTTTGTTTTTAGATAAAAAGGAATGAACCTCTGAGTTTTTCACATATCGAGTACTAGGGTTGATTTTATGTAGCATTTTAACAAGTGTGATCTTGTTAAAATCTGTGAGATCTGTGAGAGACCCCAATACATTTAGGTTGTCACTGGCCATTTCTGTTCCCTTTATGATCTTTGCTCTGCTCTCTTAAGATTGTGCTCGTTTCCTACCCTCTCTCACCCCCACAGATCCCTGTACTTGCTTTTGAATTAGAATACCCCAGTACAGTGGATGCCCTCTTCAAGAAAACCTAATTACAGTAACTGTTGTTCAGTCGTTAAGTCGTGTCCAACTCTGCGAACCATGGACTGCAATGCACCAATTATAGTAATAGCTGCTACTTATTAATGTGTATCATAAGTTAATGTGCTAAGTGCTCTGTGTATATTATTTAATCCTCAAAATAACCAGATGAGGTAGAATTAAGAAACATTTTTTCAGATGAGGAATCAGGCAGAATTTCACACATCACACAGCTATAGGGAGTTGGGATTGGGTCTCAGATCATGGTGTTGGGTCTCGTATCAGTCTGACTCTAGTGGTGTGTCTTGACATCTCTCTTCCAGATAGATGCCTGAACAAAAGAACATATGTCAATTTCGAGGAATTCAGGCATCCTGTAGATCCCAGAATTAGATCTCCTTGCATTTTAATTTAGCAGAGGCTTATATACAGTATCTGTGTCAAGAGAACGGACATCCCCATGACTGCTTTTCCCTTTCATTATGCTATTTTCACCCCCCAAAATACCAAAGAACAAATAATTTAAAATGTCATATTAGAATTAATAGTATAAACATTAGAGAAATACAAATCTGTATTTAACTACATATCTTAGAGATTCTTGGTCTTTTTTGTTTGTTTCCTTTCGTGGTAAAAAGAGAACCCTTCAGTCTTTTATCACTTGCTGCCTGTGTGCTTTAGCCTCCTCCTCTAGTTACCAAAGTTGTTGTGTAGATATTTTCAGCTTCTTTCACATCTTTGTCTGTTTTTCCCTCTCCCATAGCTTGGCAGAGCTGTGAGAGTGAAGAGTACCAGCACTATTTGTATATTTTCACACAAGCAACGTGAATCTCAGTGATATGTGTCTTCCGCATCAAAAGGGAGTCATGTTCTCAGAGCAGAGAACCTTCTGAAATCCCTCCCACTATTTGCTTGCATTTTGTGGACAGTGATTGATTTTATGTTGAGCCCTGAGGGAAGGGACTCCTGGCACCTTCCCTAGCCTGGTGTGGTTTTTTTTTTGTTTTTTTGTTTTTATTTTTTGAGTAGATAATACATTCAAATGGAGCAGAATTCAAAAGGGGACTCATCAGAACGTCTCCTGCCCTCTCAACTTTCTGTTCCCCAGAGACTAGAGACTTTTTACCCTGCCAGCTTTGAAGAAGTCAGCTTTTGTGTTGTATGATGGCCTGTTGAGTGGACTGCATGGAAAGAACTACAGGCAGCCTCTTGGAGGAGATTGTGAACCCTCAGCTAATAACCAGCAAGAAGCTGGGCCTTTAGTTATACGGCGGCAAGGAAACGATTTTTGCCAGCAACCTGAATGAACTTGGAAGCAAATTCTTCCCTAATTGAGAATGTGAACCTAGTTGACACCTTGATTGCAGCCTTAGGAAACCCTGAGGACCCAGGTGACCTGTGCCCAGAAAATATGAGATGATTTGTTTGTTGATTTAACCTACTATGTTTGTAATCATTTGTTGTATAGCAACAGAAAACAGATAGATTAATCTTCTGACTTTCATAGGGTAGAATGGTTTAATAGCAACAGTTGCATGTGATTTAACTTAATTAGAGGAGAGCAGTAATTTAAATCCAGTTTACCACAGAGCCTTCAAGGTGCTAACCAGCCGCACCTCTATAAAAGACTCAGTTCAGGAAAGATGATACAATTAGCCACAATCTCAGCTGCTGCAGTTGGGTAGAGGCTTTCATTGATATTCTCATCATAACCGTATCACTCGGGTTTCAGTCAGGGAAGCTGAGCAACAGTGACTTATGGGGTAAGGGAATCATTGTAGGAATTGATCCTTACACAGTTGTGGGAGAAGCTGGGGCAGTGAAGGTCTGCTGCGGTGGAGGGGGTTGGACCCAAAGGAGTTAACAACCAGTCAACCTGGGAAGCCAAGGATGTCGAGGCAGTGAGGTGGGGCCGCACAGGGGACAGTGGCCTATCTGTGGGTCTGCAGCCAAGCGCCTGGTGGTGGCCTGGGGCCAGGGTTGTCACCAGAGCTGCAGTTGGGAGGGAGAGCTGGATGCGGATTGCAGAGAGCAAGGAAAGCTAGGCTCTACGGGCACCTCTGTGTCTGCCTTTCACCACATCTAGCTTCAGTGATTTTTAGAGAGTGATGGCTGCTGCTGCTTCCTTTCACATCACACATTTCTGTTTTGGCCAACTTTGGGGATGATTGTGCAAAAGAGTTTTAGCTTAGAGAAGTGTAAACAGTACAGATCAGCACAGTCTCCGTCTTTCATCACTGCACCTAGATTTTCTTCCTGCTTTGCCAACATTTCACCAGGTCTAGATAGCCTACCAGGTGAGAGGACCCAGACCTTCATCCCAGAAACATCTGCAATTGCCCAGGTTCCGTTATCCCCGAGCAGAGAAGCACCAAAAGGTGCTGCAGTTGAGTCCCTTGGGTTCTGGAAGCGCACCTTCCTGCTCCTATTGTCCTGCCCCACACCTCACAGCCTGGCCCAGGACTCTCAGTAAGCACTCCCGCAGTATTTACATCCAGGTCGTGCAGTTCTTTGGGTGTATGTGCTCTTTCTTCCCAGAACAGGGACTGTACTTTCTCCCTCAAACTGTGATTATGCTTGAACAGATCCTGATTTTTGGTCTGGAGCTAGCGAGAGGAGGCTGGGGCAGATACTGAAGAGGACAGCATTGTCTTTTCAGGCACCTTCAGGATCTTCTGGCAAGAGAAGGCTGCTGTCCTCCAGCAGGGAGTTGGGAGCAGGGTGCTGCTTCTCCCACCCTGGAAAGTCCAGGTGAATCTTGGGGCTTAGCATTCCTCATCCACCACATAGCCCCTTTCAAGGTTTCTGTGTCCAGCTCTTCCTCTCAGGATCCACATTTTGTCATAGGTTTGTCAAGATTTTGTTCCGATCTTCTTCATAGATCTGATAAAATTAAATCTTGAGCCTAAGTTTTGGCAGTCTTTTCTGTAGCTCTAGGAAGTAAGGGTATCTTTGAACACCAATCTAGAAGTTTCCTTGTTTTGACAGAATTCTTAGGCTTAAAGAGTGACTGTCATTTTCTTTTTTCATGACTTCTAAGCCAGCCAGCACCAGGTTTTAGAATCACTCATGTTTCTGTTCAAGTGCAGCCACAACCACTGCTGCTAAACTAACACTTCCCTGAGTGAAAAACCTTAGTACTGTCACTGCAACAGGCAGGGGTTGTCACCATCCCACTTGCCATTAGGATGGGGTCCTCTTGGCCATCTTACCAGGGAATGATCTAGTTCCAGAATCTTTCTCAAGAATTTTATTTCCTGGAGCCACTTGCCTTACTATCATAGTGTGGGTGTCCCCTCCCATTTCCCCATAGCCTGTGCTGAAACAGCCTAAAAGGCTTGCTTGCAGTTATTTGGTAAGGAATCCCATTAACAGGGGAGAATTGGGGGGAATGAAACCAGGGAGGAGGAGAAGCAGCAGAAGAGTGGCCCGTAGTGTTGGTCACCAGTGGAGGTTATGGGGCTTCAAGCCTGCCAGGAGCTTCGAGGAATTTTGTACAGTCTTCTTTAGAATGGTCCTCCTGAAAGATGGCAGAGAGGAGCATTTATCTAACCAGCTGTCAGGTGTTGCAGAGTCCCGGGAGTAGCGGTGAAAAGCACCATGGCGTAGATCGTCTTGTCTTCTCACCCACGTGTCTGATGCTCATTTCTGCCTTGGATCTGGAATTCTGGTTGCCTTTTTAAAACAGATGTACAGGGATGATGTGTTGATAGTGGTGTCTTAGAAAGCAAACCTTTCAACGGTGTGATCATTGTGGATTAGAATACTGGAGGCATGGAGACAGTCGGAAGCTTTTCTATAATTAAGGTGTGAAGTATGGAGTATTTGAACCAAGGTGGTGTTGATAGAAAACAAAACTAATCAAATTGTGTTTTTGAAGGAAGAATCAGAAACATTAGTTTCATGTGTGTGTATGAGGGAGAGAGAGAAAGGAGGGTGAATTGGTGCAGCGGACTGAAGATTTCTTGCCTAGGAGAAGCATAGTGCTCATGGACAGGTTGAAAGTGAAAGTGTCGGTTGCTCAGAGTCATGCCCGACTGTTTGCAGCCCCACAGACTGTAGCCCAGTAGGCTTCTCTGTCCATGAAATTCTCCAGGCAAGAATACTGGCGTGGGTTGCCATTTCCTACTCCAGGGGATCTTCCCAACCCAAGGATTGAACCCAGGTCTCCTGCATTGCAGGCAGATTCTTCATTGACTGAGCCACTAGGGACGCCCCATGGACACATGGGCTCCTGAGTATTTTTAACATGATCCTCAGAACTCTGATGGCATCATTTCATCCTGGGTATAAGGAAATGAGACTAACAGAGCGTGGGATGCTTTGATCCAGCACTTATCACTGGATGATAAG
>NW_011494633.1:6358408-6392028 GCF_000754665.1 Bison bison bison | reverse complement strand
AGTGATATAATTACCTGAATTCAGAACCTTCAGTGCTCTATCTACTACTTCATGCTGCTGTCACTTCCCACTTGTTTCATAATTCCTTTCCTTAGGATTTGGAATCAGTCCCATACAGTTTAGTAGGAAAGAATTGAAGCAGCTTTTTTCTTGAGCCTATTTGCACTTGAAGTCTTAATTCTAACTCTGGTGCCACTGAAGAGTCACCACTGAAGTGCCTACTCTAAGGCCAGCCTTCTTCTAACCTTACCATATTGCTTTATGTTGTGGGGCAAGCCATAATCTCCTCCATAATTCCTCTTCTTTCTTCCCCCTTGTCTATTTCTTTCTTCCTCTTCCCACCTCTAACCCAATATGAAATTCTAAATCTGGAAGCCACTTATATATTTTCTGATGGCTATAAGCCAATGAAAGGTTCCCCACTGATAATTGGTGAAACATGTATGACGATGTACCTGGGAGTAATGAAGAGTATGAGAGCAGCAGTAAAGACAGATCCTGGCAGCATATTCAGAAAATCTGTCAACATCGACGTATATTTTGGTTATCAGAGGTACATGGAGAGGAGAAAAACAAAAATGTTCATAATAAAAACAGAAAATGGCCCTGTTTATCATGCAGAGTAACACTCATTGGTATCACTAAATGTCTAATTGTTTTACTTCTTTGTATTTCTGCCTTGATCATTCATGTTATGTAGCTCAAATTTTTGAAAAGAAGCATTTCTGCCATCATTAAGGATTAGAAAGAAAATATTCTGGTGAAAGAAAGTAGAAGAAAAGGATTAAAAAAATAGGAGATGGATCTATAAAATGGAGTTATCACAGAAGCACAAAAGAACTGTAAAATGTTTACTTCATACTCTCTGCCAACCTCACATCAACATCATTGAAGATCTCCTACCTGAGCAGAATACATGGGCATCTTTGAGATGTTAAATGTCTAGGCTCCAGATGAGTTTTTCTGTTATGAGGACATTGTTAAAAGCTTTTGATTCATCCAAAAAGTTCTCTGGTTTATTAGTCAGCCATTGCTATATAACAACAACCAGAGAATTTCAGTGGCATTTAACAAAAAACATGTTTCTCACAAATTTCCAGGTGAGCTTAAATCAGAGATTTAGGTTTGCAGCAGCTGGGGTCACTCTGACGGCCACCATGGTTGAATAGGACTGGCGGTTCTGTTCCCACTGCTGCTCACTTTCCTCCTGGGACCAACAGACTAGCTCTGTGTGTTCTTACCATAGCGGTGGCAGAAGACAAGTGGGCAAGCCCAGTTCCCAAAAGTACTTTTGAAGCCTTTGGTCATATCACATTCACTAACATTTAATTGGGCTTCCATGATAGCTCAGTTGATAAAGAATCTGCCTGCAACACAGGAAACCCCGGTTCAATTCCAGGGTCAGAAAGATCCGCTGGATAAGGGATAGGCTATCCACTCCAGTATTCTTGGGCTTCCCTTGTGGCTCAACTGGTAAAGAATCCGCCTGCAGTGTAGACCAGGGTTTGATCCCTGGGTTGGGGAGATTTCCCTGGAGAAGGGAAAAGCTACCCACTCCAGTATTCTGGCCTGGAGAATTCCAAATATTTAATTGGTCAAACCTGATCTCACAGCCAGTTCCAAAGTCTTGTTGCAGAGAAGTAACACTCTGCCCATTGAGGGGTGGTGGGGATCAGAAGGCTGGCAGTAGGGACTGTGTCTAAACAGTAATCTAGCATGTGTGGACAATAGACTCATAAGCTCTAAACTTCTAGTTTAAGAAGATAAAGTAATCATTCTGTGTTGTTTAGTTTTATTTAAAGAAATATATGTAATATTTTGTCTGTAGTGAGGCAGTGTAGTCAGTGAGTTCTATAGGGAAGAAGAGCAAGCATGCCCTCTGGAAGTTAATTAGGACCAAATGGGAAGAAACAGTCCTGACTTCCCTATATCCTGAAACTGACAGAGGGGAAAGGATTTTAGACAGAATGGTGCTACTCCCTGTTCAGCAGTGTTCTAAGTGGTGTGTGGCTCACAACAAACTGTGGAAAATTCTTCAAGACATGGGAATACTAGACCACCTGACCTGCCTCCTGAGAAATCTGTATGCAGGTCAAGAAGCAACAATTAAAACCGGACATGGAACTGTGGACTGGTTCCAAATTGGGAAAGGAGTATGTCAAGGCTGTATGTTGTCACCCTGTATAAGTTATTTAACTTATATGCAGAATACATCATATGAAATGCCAGACTGTATGAAGAACAAGCTGGAATCTGATTGCTGGGAGAAGTATCAATAACCTCAGATATGAAGATGACACCACCCTTATGGCAGAAAACAAAGAAGAACTAAAGAGCCTCTTGATGAAGGTGAAAGAGGAGAGTGAAAAAGCTGGCTTAAAACTCAACATTCAGAAAACTAAGACCATGGCATCCAATCCCATCACTTGATGGCAAATAGATGGGGAAACAGTGAGAGACTTTATATTTTGGGGGGAAGGGGGCTCCAAAATCACTGCAGATGGTGACTGCAGCCATGAAATTCAAAGACGCTTCCTCCTTGGAAGAAAAACTATGACCAACCTAGACAGCGTATTGAAAAGCAGAGACATTGCTTTGCCAACAAAGGTCCATCTAGTCAAAGCTTGAAGAAGGCAATGGCACCCCACTCCAGTACTCTTGCCTGGGAAATCCCATGGATGGAAGAGCCTGGTAGGCTACAGTTCATGGGGTCATGAAGAGTCAGACACGACTGAGGGACTTCAGTTTCACTTTTCACTTTCATGCATTGGAGAAGGAAATGGCAACCCACTCCAGTGTTCTTGCCTGAAGAATCCCAGGGACAGAGGAGCCTGGTAGGCTGCCGTCTATGGGGTCGCACAGAGTCGGACACAACTGAAGCGACTTAGCAGCAGCAGCAGTCAAAGCTATGGTTTTTCCAGTAATCATGTGTGGATGTGAGAGTTGGACTATAAAGAAAGCTGAGCGTCGAAAAATTGATGCTTTTGAACTGTAGTGCTGGAGAAGAGTCTTGAGTGTCCCTTGGACTGCAAGGAGATCCAACCAGTCCATCCTAAAGGAAATCAGTCCTGAATATTCATTGGAAGAACAGATGCTGAAGCTGAAACTCCAGTTCTTTGGCCACCTAATGTGAAGAACTGACTCATTGGAAAAGACCCTGATGCTGGGAAAGATTGAAGGCGGGAGGAGAAGGAGACGACAGAGGATGAGATGTTTGGATGGCATCACTGACTCTATGGCCTTGAGCTTGAGCAAGCTCCTGGAGTTGGTGATGTCCAGGGGGGCCTGGTGTGCTGCAGTCCATGGGGTTGCAAAGAGTTGGGCACAACTAAGTGACTGAACTGAACTGATTGAAAGTGGATCTACAGTGAGATAATAAGGAAACTGAGAGTATGCATTTTAAAACTTTTGTAGCAATTTGACATTGACACAGTATTCAAGCAGTGTTTTTACTGAATTTTACTAAGATATTGGTTTGTGTTAGATTGGAAACTTAAAAAGAAGCAAACTTAAAAATCTGTTCCCTGATGCAAGATAGTTTGAGAAGAGCTCAGATAGACTTTCCACTGACTAGAAATGAATACTTCCACTGTACATAAATGGACCTTCTCATTTATCCATTAGTCTTTTGGGATTTGGGTTATCAACACTTCATCATCAAGAATCTGACCATCTTTGAGTGTGCAGTAGTGTTTTACAAGACTGGTCCAGATTTTTCCAAGGAAATGTCTTTGTGTGAAGCCTCTTTGTATCTCATTTCCTAGCCTTTCCCCTGCCAGCATCCATTTGACCTTGCTGCTATAGTATTTACATTTTCATTCCATTAGTGACAAACTTAACAAAAGATAAATTACCACTAACTGAAATTGTTTACTATAACATGAAAATACTAATTTTGACAATACTAGATAAATCTCTTTAAAGTGTCCCTTCCACCTTTTTTAAAATTTTGGCCCAATTTTCTTTTACATTTCTGAGTTAACATCACCATGTTTGAAGGTGCTTTTCTGTTCATGAGAGAGGCAGTTCTAAGTGAAGAAGTTATATTGAGCGTTGATTAGTAGAAGACCTAAGTTAAGAGGCATGACAAGGAAAGAGATTTTTAGGATGGAAGGAAAGGATGTTTCATTAAGTATGACTTTCTTTCTTCCTGGCTGTATGACCTTGGGCAAGTTAATTCATCTTTGTGAGTCTTAGTTTTCTCATCTGTAAAATGGGAATTATAATATTACCTTCTTCAAGAATATTATCAAAATTAAGCACAGAGCTTGGTACATAATAAATTTCAAAAATGTTAGCATTATGTTTTGTTTTTAATTATCTACCAGGTGTCAGGTGCTATAGCATCAGAGATAAAGGGAGGTCACTACCCCAGAGAAGCGCTCAGTCTGACAGAGGAGTCAGACAAGTATGTCAGAAATGCAAACTAAATTAGTATGAGAATTTAATGATATTACAGAGAGAAACACAGGACATTGTGGAAAATTTCAGGTAGGAGGAACACCTAACTTTTGACTTAGGCTTTGGGGAATGGGCTCAAGGTAGGCTTTTGAAAGAGGCAATATCTCAGCTGATTCTAAAAGAATGTGGAGGACTTAGGAAGGAAAAATTCAGAGACTCAGGGTGGTTAAGTGGTTTGCCCAAAGTGACTTTTCTGCTTAAATGCCCAAGTTGGGGTCTCAAGCCAATCTGATTTCAAAGTCCGTTTTTCATATCTTTGTAAACTTGAAAAGTTTAAACATATGATGTTATCTTTCTCTTTCTTTCCTCTGCCAATATCCTGGTTTTAGTAGGACTGTGACACATTCTTTTAAATAACCACTTTTTCTCTTAATTTGCCACCAAGCACATCTACCAGATTGCCTTTGCTGTCATGTTGACTCATACTACTCAACTGTACTCCACTGCCTGCTTTAAAACAGCAGAAGTCCTCCATTGGCTACTGGGCGAGGCCTGTCCTCCTCAGCTTGGCATTCAAGACACTGTAAAATGAGAACTGTCCAGGACTTCCATATTTCCCACTTTTCATGAGCTCATATTCATGCCTCTGGTGTCATTTACATGCAGATATCACTTTATAAGGATGCCATTTTAAGGTTTAGATTAAATAAATTAATCTTCAGTCTTTAGATTTAATTACTCTCTTACAACTGAGTGCTCATGCGCGTGGGCCACACACACACTTACTCTGTTATTTCTAAAAATGATTTTATCATTATGACCAAAGAGCTTGGATGTCATCCTTCTTTAGTTCCATACCCAGCATAAGGGTTCTTGGTTATTGTTGTTTAGTTGCTAAGTCATGTCTGACTCTTGTGACCCCATGAACTGTGGCCCACCAGGCTCCTCTGTGCATAAGATTTCCCAAGCAAGAACACTGGAGTAGGTTGCCATTTCCTTCTCCAGGGGATCTTCCTGACCCAGGGATCGAACCCATGTCTCCTGAACTGGCAGGTGGATTTTTACCGCTGAGCCACCAGGGAAGTCCAAGGGTTCTTGGTACTCTACCTATAATGTGATGAGCTAACCTCTGCTCCTACATTTTTCTGGAGGGATCTTTTTTCTAGAGGGATCCTTTTTTTTGAGGAGAGGTAAGGAGAACAGTTCTGATTGTTAGGAATTTCTTAATAGTGAGTCAGAATCTCTTCTTTTACCATCCATTTGTTTCCCAGGACTTGCCCTTGGAACCACAGGTAATTGGTCTTTTTTTTTTTTTCTGCCTCATGAGGTTCAAGATTCTATCAGACGTTGAAAGATAGCTCTTACATCTCTCCTTGGGTTTCTCTTACATAAATCAATAATAATATTGTTTGTTTAGACCTTTTTTCATTAACAGGTCTCAAACTCTTCACTGTACTTTTGCCCGCCTCTGAGAATCCTAGAGTTTTGCCATTGCTGGTTTAAAACCACAGAGCTTAGAACAGAACACAGCACCCGACAGGACAGCAGTGCAGCATTGTTCCTTCATTATGACTCTTTGCTTGTGTCTTAAAAGCCTGTGATTGGTTTAGCTTTATAGTAACCATTTCACATTTTGCATTCATTCAATTAATATACCCAGATACTATCTTTACATAATGGTTGTAGTTAAGCTAGCTCTTCTTGTCATCTACTCTGTAGTTGACTCTCTTTAAATACAGAACTTAAGATTTTGTTAGTTAGATTTCACCTTCATTTTGATCCATCTTTTTAGCTAATTTTGACCATTTTATCCAGTGTATTTTAAACTGTGTTTCCCAGCTTTAGGTTATCTCAAGACTTTGAAGCCTACTTTCCAGCTTGATGAACATCAGAGAAGTAGAGACTTTCCACTCCATCTCAGGAGTTGACCAGTGCTTCTTACACATGGTTCTGTTAGCCACTGGTCTGTCACCCCTCCACATCTTTTTGTCTTACCTTCAAAGATCTCATTTGTACATTCAGCAAATTTTTATTCAGTGCCTACCATGTGGAAGAAGATACCAGTGATAAAGTGAAGACAGCGGTCCCCATCTTCTGAGCTAACAATCTAGAGACATCATGAAGTGTTCTGTTAAATGCTTTACAGAGATTAGGTTACACAGTTCTCTATGATACTCGGTTTCTCTGTTGTCATATCAAAAGGGAAGGATGCATTACTTTTTACAAACTCTATATTGGCTCCTAATGATCATACATCACCTGAAAATGGGAATCATTATCTTTCTCTTTTCACAGGTTCACAAGAACCTTGAGCTTGGAAAGTCTGCAGAGTTCATTGCTGACCTTTCTACCTTTTATTGTATCTTTTAAACCTCCGAGCTCATTAGAGAGCAGCCTGTTTAGCCACATTTGTGGTGGTGGCAGTGGCATCTAATCCCCCCATTATTGGGATTCTTTTTGTATTTTAAACTTAGCTGTGAAGAATGTCTGTCCAACTTTAGCCATTTTCCCTTACAGTCTTTGTCACTCCAATTCTCTTTGTGTTTCATCTTTGTATTTTGAAACTATTTTTTCTAAGGAATATAGCTGACTATCCTCAGATGTTTTTCTTCTCTTCTTAAAGCACTTAAAGTGCCATAGTCACTTTCTCCAGGATCCTGGTCCTTTTCACTTAAACCATGTATTTCTTTTTAGTTCAACAAATGAACAAAAAACTGCAATACTCTAAGGGATGAAACTATCAACGATGCAATGTGTTGGTTTTTTACTAGAATAATACCAAGAACAGATATCCTCATAGTCCCTAGAAGACAGCCCACCCATACCCCTAAGTGTGGGTTCACTTATCCGTCGGGTGTCATCCAAACCTCAACTTGCCAGTTCCCACAGCTGGATCATCCGTGCCTATTCTTCCTTCTTTCCCCGCTGGTCTAGTGCTCTCTGCTGTGTCCTGTACAGATTTTGAGTTGCACATAGATGTTTATTTTCTTAAACAATTATGAGGATTCCTGCCTTTTTATGTAGATCTTTGTGGAACAGCAGATTCCCTGCAGTTGTCAAAATCTATTATGGTTACCAGTTGCTACCCCATCCCATCAAGTCTTGGTGACTTCCATGAGATTTTATTATCTCTGTCTTCTTTTTTCCTATTGCTACTTTTAAGATTGGTGTCTAACACACTAATGTTCAATAATATTTATGATTAATCTCAAGAAGTATTTGCCTTCTCTTTTAGGCTGTGAGGATATCATTGCTGAAAGCATCTCATTAGATACCTTAATTGCCATCCTCAAGTGGAGCTCTCATCCATATGGCTCTAAGTGGGTGCACCGACAAGCTTTACATTTCCTCTGTGAGGAATTTTCCCAGGTCATGACTTCGGATGTTTTTTATGAACTCAGCAAAGACCATCTGCTTACTGCTATCCAGTCTGACTACCTGCAGGTAATCATGTATACGCTCTCGAATTCACTGTCGTTCGTATGTGCACCAGGAAGCCCGTCTGTCCTCCGTTACTCCCCGACCCAGGGAGGTCAGCCCACCCAGGAATGCCTGCTTCATATTTGTGCAGCCCGAGGTGTCTAGGGCTCTGGGCCCTTTGTGCTCACTGCCACCATCACTGAGCAGTGTGAACCAGCCCCAGTCCTAACCAGCGATTCCCCAAAGGGGTTGTGGCAGTAGGCAAGGTCAGAAGCATATCCCAATGGTGATTCTCTTGGCTTCTGTTAATAGTAGATTCACTACAACAGTTTCTTTTATTTTTGGTAAAGTATCAGAAGATATTTAGACTTAAGCAGCACAAAATAAGAACAACATTCAATTTCTGACCTATTCGGACATTTCTTAAAACTCAGTGTATGAGTCCTCCTGAAGTATAATAATGTTTTCAAGTACTTATTTTTAGTCAGAAGTATATTTAAACAAATTCTTGTATTCTTATATATCATTTATAATTAAGTAATTTAAACTAACAGTATATTTAAAATAAGTTAAAAAAATACTTTGAGGTAGAGTTTATTTGATTTTTTTTTTCTTTCTTTTTTGCATTGGCTGTATGACTTTTATACTGGTAACTATACAGCAGTTTTAATGTTAAGAAGTTATAAACTCATTAAACCATATCCTATTTCTTTGTATTTGTACTAGAAAAATTATGAAATGCTTTCATCTCAGTCAGCAGTGCAGTGAAGAGTTAAATAATCCACTTAGCATCTGTATTTTTCCTTCATACGTTGCTTTGATTGTAGTACCTATGTTGTCATAATTGGCTTTGATCTGTTTAGGATTTGTTTTCATTAACCTTATTATTTCACTGTCCTGTTGCAGACCTGATAGGAGTTAGGATTTGTCAGTTCAGTTTCCACCTCAGTCCGTCTCTGCCATCATGAAGCTTCCATAAGCCTCTTATCCTTATCCATCAGAGGGCAGACAGAATGAAAACCACAATCACAGAAAACTAACCAATCTGATCACATGAACCACAGCCACAGCCTTGTATAATTCAGTGAAACTATGAGCCATGCCATGTAGGGCCACCCAAGATGGTCATGGTGGAGAGTTCTGACAAAACAAGGTCCCCTAGAGAAGGGAATGGCAAACCACTTCAGTAGTCTTGCCTTGAGAACCCCATGAACAGTATGAAAAGGCTAAAAGATAGGATACTGAAAGATGAACTCTCCTGGTTGGTAGGTACCCAGTATGCTACTGGAGATCAGTGGAGAAATAACTCCAGAAAGAATGAAGAGACAGAGCCAAAGCAAAAACAACACCCAGTTGTGGATGTGACGGGTGATGGAAGTAAAGTCCAATGCTGTAAAGAACAATATTGCATAGGAACCTGAAATGTTCATCAATCAAGGTCCATCAATCAAGGCAAATTGGAAGTGGTGAAACAGGAGATGGCAAGAGTGAACATTGACATTTTAGGAATCAGCAAACTAAAATGGACTGGAATGGGTGAACTTAACTCAGAATATCATTGTATCTACTACTGTGGGCAAGAATCCCTTAGAAGAAATGGAGTAGCCATCATGGTCAACAAAAGAGTCTGAAATGCAGTATTTCGATGCAGTCTCAAAAATGACAGAATGATCTCTCTTCGTTTTCAAGGCAAACCTTTCAATATCACAGTAATCCAAGTCTATGCCCCAACCAGTAATGCTGAAAAAGCTGAAGTTGAACGGTTCTATGAAGACCTACTAGACCTTTTAGAACTAACACCCAAAAAAGATGTCCTTTTCACTATAGGGGACTGGAATGCAAAAGTAGGAAGTCAAGAAACACCTGGAGTAACAGGTAAATTTGGCTTTGGAGTACAAAACGAAGCAGGTCAAAGGCTAACAGAGTTTTGCCGAGAGAATGCACTGGTCATAGCAAACACCTTTTTCCAGCAACACAAGAGAAGACTGTGCACATGGACATCACCAGATGGTCAACACCAAAATCAGATTGATTATATTCTTTGCAGCCAAAGATGGAGAAGCTCTATGCAGTCAGCAAAAACAAGACCGGGAGCTGATTATGGCTGAGATCCTGAACTCCTTATTGCCAAATTCAGACTTAAATTGAAGAAAGTAGGGAAAACCACTGGACCATTCAGGTATGACCTAAATCAAATCCCTTACAGTTATACAGTGGAAGTGACAAATAGATTCAAGAGATTACACCTGATAGAGTACCTGAAGAAGTATGGACGGAGGTTTGTGACATTGTACAGGAGGCAGTGATCAAGACCATCCCCAAGAAAAAGAAATGCAAAAAGGCAAAATGGCTGTTTGAGGAGGTATTACAAATAGCTGAGAAAAAAAAAGATCCAAAAGGCAAAGGAGAAAAGGAAAGATGTACCCATTTGAATGCAGAGTTCTAAAGAATAGCAAGGAGAAATAAGAAAGCCTTCTTCAGTGATCAGTGTAAAGAAATAGAGGAAAACACTAGAATGGGAAAGACCAGAGATCTCTTCAAGAGAATTAGAGATTCTTCAAGGGAATATTTCATGTAAAGATGGGCACAATTAAGGACAGAAAAGGTATGGACCTAACAGAAGCAGAAGATATTAAGAAGAGGTGGCAAGAATACACAGAAGAACAACACAAAAAAGATCTTCATGACCCAGATAATCATGATGGTGTAATCACTCACCTAGAGCCAGACATCCTGGAATGCGAAGTCAAGTGGGCCTTAGGAAGCATCACTATGAACAAAGCTAGTGGAGGTGATGGAATTCCAGTTGAGCTATTTTAAATCCTAAAAGACGATGCTGTGAAAGTGCTACACTCAGTATGCCAGCAAATTTGGAAAACTCAGCAGTGGCCACAGAACTGGAAAAGGTCTGTTTTCATTCCAATCCCAAAGAAAAGCAATGCCAAAGAATGTTCAAACTACCGCACAATTGCACTCATCTCACATGCTAGCAAAGTAATGCTCAAAATTCTCCAAGCCAGGCTTCAACAGTATGTGAACCGTGAACTTCCAGATGTTCAAGCTGAATTTAGAAAAGGCAGAGGAACCAGGGATCAAATTGTCGACATCTGTTGGACCATCAAAAAAGCAAGAGAGTTCCAGAAAACATCTATTTCTTCTTTATTGCCTATGCCAAATCTCTTGACTGTGTGGATCACAACAAACTGTGGAAAATTCTGAAAGAGATGGGAATACCAGACCACCTTACCTGCCTCCTGAGAAATCTGTATGCAGGTCAAGAAGCAACAGTTACAACTAGACATGGAACAACAGACTGATTCCAAATTGGGTAAGGAGTACGTCAAGGTTGTTTGTTGTCATTCTGCTTATTTAACTTGTATGCAGAGTACATCATGAGAAATGCTGGACTGGATGAAGCACAAGCTGGAATCAAGACTGCCAGGAGAAATATCAATAACCTCAGATATGTAGATGACACCACCCTTATGGGAGAAAGCAAAGAGAAACTAAAGAGCTTTTTGATTAAGCTGAAAGACGAGAATGAAAAAGCTGGCTTAAAACTCAACATTCAGAAAACTAAGATCATGACATCAGTCCCATCACTGTATGGCAAATAGATGGGGAAACAGTGAGAGACTTTATTTTTGGGTGGGGAGGGGGCTCCAAAATGACTGCAGATGGTGATTGCAGGCATGAAATTAAAAGACTCTTGCTCCTTGGAAGAGAAGTTATAACCAACCTAGATAGCATATTAAAAAGCAGAGACATTACTTTGCCAACAGAGGTCCATCTAATCAAGCTATGGTTTTTCCAGTAGTCATGTATGGATGCTAGAGTTGGACTATAAAGAAAGCTTAGTGCCAAAGAATTGATGCTTTTGAACTGTGGTGTTGGGGAGAAGACTCTTGAGAGTCCTTTGGACTACAAGGAGATCCAGCCAGTCCATCCTAAAGGAAATCAGTCCGAATATTCATTGAAAGGACTGATGCTGATGCTGGGAAATATTGAAGGCGGGAGAAGGGCACAACAGAGGATGAGTTGGCCCATGGGGTCGCAAAGAGTCGGATGCAACTGAGGGACTGAACTGAACTGGATGATTGTTTAGAATCTTTGCATTTCTTCTTGGAATGTAAAAAACTTGGAGAGCAACCTGGATTATGCCCTAAGATTTTAAATGCAGTACAAAGAAATGAGAAGCACATTGCCATTTCACAGACTATGCCTGAGGGGTCCTTCACCAATCAGTAGCATACTTCGTGGAGATCATAGTGTCTTCTGCCAAGACAAGTTGCCATACTTGTTTTTTTCTGCTCCTCCAGGAGACAGCAGTCACACTGTATCTTTACACTTTTACTTTCATGTATTTATCTCCATCTTGTCCCCAAAAGAATTTAAGGCAGCTGTATAGAAACCATATAGTAAGGTAAATTTAAAACAGGGAAAGAAAACAGTTTAAAAAACAAATAAAGATGAAAATAAGAGTAAAAATTTAATTTGAGCCAAGAGTGAGGTTACTGGACCAAATGTATATAATTGGGTCTGTGTATTTGCTTCCTGGTATACCACAGGTTTAGGTCAGACATTTGAAACAGCCAGTGTAAAGAGTGAAACGTGGCATGTTGCACATTGTATGTACTTTATGACATAAGAAGAGTCTTTAATGAGATTAATGTCTATCTGTTTGCACTAAAATAAATATAAACATTTTTATTATAGGCAAGTGAACAAGATATCCTTAAATATCTGATTAAATGGGGTGAGCATCAGTTAATGAAGAGAATAGCAGACAGAGGTAAGCTCAGAAAACTAGCTTGAAACTGTAAGTTTTTCCCAAAAGTTACTAAAGTGTATGCTGCACATCAGTCTTGACAGTTACCACTGTTGCCTGGTGAAAATAGAAATATTTAAATCAGTAAAAGCCTTTTAGTGGAAAGGGTATACTTGGTTAGAAATAAACATATCAGAAAGTTTAATTTTGCACTTTAAACTGTAGCTCTTAGTATTCTCTTTCTGTGTGTTTAATAATGTATGTTGAATCATTTATAAAAGTATTAAAGTGTAGTTTTTCAATTAATGAGTAAAGTGTTACAAAGGCATGTTGTTGATGAAAATATTTTAGAATTAGGTGGTAGTGATAAGTGCATAGCATTCTAAATGTACTAAAAACCACTACATTGTACACTCTAAAATGGTTAAAATGGTAAATTTTATGTTATGTGAATGTTGCTCGAGAAAAAAAAATATATGACTACCAAAGGGAAGCATGTTTGTTGTTTATTTGAATTTTTTGTGAAAGGTAAAGGAGAAATGATACTTTTGCATGGCCTCCAAGTAGGGGATACTGCAGAAGAGACGCAAGCACCACGTGTCGCTCGTGGTCTTAACTGTGGGAGCTTGTGCTTATGTAGCAATCTTACATCTATATCTAGGGTGAGCCCACCCACCTGTGTGACTTCATATAATTTTGTGTTTGTCTATATAGTGAACCCAAATCAAAATATTTTAATTTAAAAAATTAAATGCAGGTTTCCCTTTCCTCTCATTTTTGACAGCTTTATATAGATAAATTTACATACCATAAAGTTTATGTTTGAAGTGTTCAAGTCAGTGTTTTTTAGTATACTTAGAGTTGTTCTTCTCACATTTTAAAATATTTTTAAAAAGTAAAGCTGAACCTGCCTTCAAATCATTTTATAGTGTGCCTTTAATATACTGCTGCCAGACTCTAGGAAACAAAAGCAGTCCTCCTATCTTAATTCTAATTTAATCTGTGGCCTGCAGTTTCAGGCCTTTAATCGAAGCCTTTCACAGTTTCAGATTTGAAATTTTTTAAATATAAAAACCACTACTATTAATTTGGGACATTTTTGAAATGCCAGTATGCAGCCTATGCTGCTGTTTTACAGATTCTAAATTTGCAAATTCACCTACTTGCTAAAATTTATTTATGATCCCCAAATCAGTACTCATGACACTTTTAATCATTTGCAGAGATGCACAGAATGCCATACGTTTCCAGCTTATGGTAGAGCAAAGTGATACTCTGCCATCTTCAATGTTCAAACAAGTGTCCTTTTCATAGTCTTTTTAGTGCTGTGTTTTTTACATCTGAATGGGATTTTCTGGTAAACCCACTGTCTAAGATAGCCTCCAAATGTAATACTATTAATACTGTCTAGTGTTCCTAAGTCCAAGAGGGCTATGCTGTGCCTTACGGAGAAAATATGTGTTAGATAAGCATTGTTCAGGTACATGAGTTACAGTGCTGTTGGCTGTGAGCTCATTGTTAAAGAATCAACAATATATACTAACAAGGTGTCCCTAAACAGAAACATACATAAAACAAGGCTTTGTCCTCATTGGCTGACAAAAGTATTGTGACCAGAGGCTCAAAGGAACCTAACTGTGTGTTTCCTTTAGAAGCAGTGGTTCAGTATTCACTAATTGTTGTGGTGGCTTTATAGAACAATACCACCCCAGTGCATATAGTGCTCCATAATCATCAAAGGCTTGTTTATTGATGTAAAGCTGGTGATGATATGCCATATTTATTTTGGGCAGATAATGAACATCCTTGATAAAATTTCCATTGTTTCATGGTTTTCTGGCTGGGTTAGAATGGGAGGCTCTTCCACAGAGATGAGAAGGACACTGCACAAACCAGACTGCACCTTTGTCTCAGTCACTTTCACGGATAAGGTTTCTGCCCTTACCTGGTACATATCTGGGGGTTTCATGTAATATTACGTTTGAAAACAGGACACCACTACTTTGAGAAAAAATTTCTTTTGAAAAGCAGTGCCTTATATACATATTGAATCCAAAGCATAACAAGGCAAGAACAAAAACCCTTTTCCACACACTGGCAACAATTTTAATAAGCCTCTCAAAAAATAATATCTCTTTATCACATTATTTAAGGGAAAATATCAGTTTACCTGTAGTGGGGAAAATCCAGCATTTATATTTTGAATGATAAAGATCTTATTTTTAAGCAAAAGAAATATATATATATAGCCCCCTAGTTTAAAGATATGATTAAAAATTCCTCAAATATGTTGTTTTCCTTCCCACCTCACTTTCAAAAACCATATATATACTTCAGATCTTCCTCTTCCACTAAAACCCCATGAAAAAAACATTATTCTCTGCTCTGGACAGTGGAATATATTACACATGAACTTTTATGCATTAATATTTCTGTCGAAATTTAGGAGACTCATAAAATTCTTAAAGTTAAATAGAGTGTACATTAGGTTTTGCTGCTTTAAGGTATCAGGTGATATAATTTTAGATACTCATTAAATTCCTATTAAATCTATATAGTAGCCTAATGAGCATACTCATAACTTACAGTTACCAGAAATAACATTTGTTCTGTATTACCCTTATTGTAAGTTGTATTAAGATAAAAAAAACTAGCCCCAAAAGTGAGGAACATTAAGAAAAAGACTTTGATCAAACTAGATTTTAATAGATTGTTTTTCTCCTTTGAGTTAGTATGCAGAAAAGAATTGTGTCTTCTTTAATGCAGAACAATTGTAAAGAATGTTACCACACTATTGACACTATGCTTTTTCTTTGTCCAAGAATATCTATTAGGGAAACTTCTTAAGCCATAAAAGTAATTTATGTATAGCACTTTTTAGAGCAGGTAAATTTAGTATAGAAGATTACTGAAAGTATACTTAGAGAAAAAAGAGAGCCTTTCTCTGGAAATTTGAATTTGGGTGGAGACTTCTCATTTTCCGTTTCTGTCATAGAGCCAAACTTACTGAGTGGCACTGCTCACAGTGTGAACAAGAGAGGTGTGAAAAGACGGGACCTGGACATCGAAGAGCTTAGAGAGATCCTTTCCTCTCTCTTACCTTTTGTGCGAATTGAACACATCTTGCCTATAAACAGTGAAGTCCTAAGTGATGCAGTAAGTATCTTTCTTCATTTATCCCTTTCATGAAAATAATATGTCTTTTTTTTTAATCCTTGTAAATAATTTCTCCTAATGGAGTATCGTGAGACTAAACTCCATGAAGACACAGATGTCTGTTTTGTACTGTGTTAGGTCCCCAGTATCTGGCACATGGCACAAATAAATATTTGGTGGATGAGACTTGAGTTGGGTGTATCAGTCTTACTTTTGCAAAAATATAGTCTCTAAATGGAGTTAATCCAGCAATTGATCAGTGTAGATCAAGTAGTCCTCATTTTAAATGGAAAGAGTAGAAGTTACTTTGGAGACTTTCTTAAGAATAGCAGTAAATCAGAGAGCAAGAGAGGAAGAGATTGGTTCAGTGTAAAAGGGGTAAATGAATCCTGTAATTGTGTTTCAGGTAAAAATTAATGGAGCTGATTGATCATGTTACTTTCACAGTTTTTATGTGAATTTTTTTAGACTATAAGAATTGCTCCAATTAATGGTTGACAGCCTGGAGGAGGAAATGGCAACCCACTCCAGTATTCTTGCTTGGAGAATTCCATGGATGGTGAAGCCTGGTGGGCTGCAGTCCATGGGGTCGCAAAGAGTCAAACACAACTGAGCGACTTTCACTACTACTATGGTTGGGAAAAATACTCTTCACAGATTGGTTTATAACTTTAATAAGATACTGTAAACGTAATAGTTTTTTCCAACTGCACAGAAACATTGTAAAAGTCATCTAGAAAAAAACTGATAAGAATTTTTTTAGTTCTAAAAGAAAAAAGAAAAATAAGGAGTGATAATAAAGGGCCAGCTTAAAACAAAATATTAAAAAAACTAAGATCATGGCATCTGCCCCCATTACTTCATGGCAAATAGAAGGGGAAAAGGTGGAAGTAGTGACAGATTTCCTCTTCTTGGGCTCCGAAATCACTGCTGATGGTGACTGCAGCCATGAAATCAGAAGACAGTTGCTTCTTGACAGTAAAACTATGAAAAACCTAGACAGTATATTGAAAAGCAGAGATATTACTGTGCTGGGAAAGGTCTATATAGTCAAGGCTATGATCTTCCCAGTGGTCACATACACTTGTGAGAGCTGGACAGTAAAGAAGGCTGAGCGCCAAAGAATTGATGCCTTTGAACTGTGGTGCTGGAGAAGACTCCTGAGAGTCCCTTGGATAGCAAGGAAATCAAACCAGTCAATCTTAAGGGAAATCAACCCTGAATACTCATGGGAAGGACTGATACTGAAGCTGAAGCTCCAGTATTTTGGTCATCTGATGCAAACAGCTGACTCATTGTAAAAGTCCCTGATGCTGGGAAAGATTGTGGGCAGAGGAAGAAGAGGGTGTCAGAGGATGAGATGGCTGGATAGCATCACCAATGCAATGAAGATGAACTTGGGCAAACTTCAGGAGATGATGAGGGACAGGGAAGCCTGGCATTTTGCAGTCCATGGGGGTCACAAAAATGTCAGACATGATTGGGTAACTGAACAACAACTCTTCCATAATGTAAAATATATTTTAAAACTCTTTTAAGAGTCAGTCTGTGATGCTAGCATAATAGAGAAGACAAAACAGCCCAGAAGAAGAGGCTAATTAATATAAGAATTAAACATATAATAAGCAAGCTATCACAAACCGTGCTAAAGTAAGCCATCAGTTGGGGAGGGAATAAATGTGCTTTAAGTTAAATCCTCATTTCACTTGCACACAAAATTAATCCCTATTAGATCGAAGAATTAAATATTAAGTTGAAACATGGAAAAACTAGAAGAAAACAAATATTTATGGAACCTCTGATTAAAAGGATGTTCAGTGTCGCTAGTAAGCACATATAAAGTAAAGAAAGCAAAATAAGACAAAAAGTTACCACTTTTTTACCTATTAGGTCACTAATTTTTGAAATAATATTACTGGTCTGATGGGGAAGTGTACCTGGTACATTGGTAGCATTATCGTTACGTATATTTGGAAATAACCTAAATGTCCAATAACAGGGGAAGTAAGTTATAGCATAACTATTTGACAGAGTATTTTGCTGTCCTAAAAAAATATGTACTTTTATATATTCTAAAATTTATTTAGGTAAAAATTTATCTAAAAAAGATTGGGAGGAAATACATCTACAGTACTACACTTACAACAAATTAGAGTTAGGATTTTTTTTGCCTATTTTCAAAATATGTCTAATGCTATATTTTATTAGTTAAACATAATTTTAATGCACCAATGAGATGTTTATTATATTTAACAAGAATAATACTAGAAACAGTATTTGGTTTCATTTAAAATCCGGGACTAAAACCAGATACAGTTTGGTTCAGAAAAATACTTTAGAACTTTTGTTTAATAGATTTAGAAAATATATAGCTCTGTTGTTAATATCCTATGCTTAACACATAATAAATAAAGTGAAACTTGCTCAGTCACGTCTGACTCTTTGCGAGCCCATGGACTATACAGTCCATGAAATTCTCTAGGCCAGAATACTGGAGTGGGGAGCCTTTCCCTTCTCCAGGGGATCTTCCCAACTCAGGAACTGAAGCCAGGTCTCCCATATTGCCAGGCAGATTCTTTACCAGCTGAGCCACAAGGGAAGCCCAAGAATACTGGAGTGGGCTATCCCTTATCCAGCGGATCTTCCCGACCCAGGTATCGAACTGGGGTCTCCTGCATTGCTGGCAGATTCTTTACCAACTGAGTTATCAGGGAATCCCAACACATAATAAGTCCCCAGTAAAAGTTTACTAATATTGGTTGTTAGCCATAGTGCTCGTGTAGTATATGTTAAGCACTGTGCCAGGTGCCTTTTATCTTCCTCACCGTCATTTCCTCCTCACAGCCACCTCATGGGCTAAAGTACTTGATTTATATTCTCCTGGCATAGATGTTGGAGAAGGCAATGGCACCCCACTCCAGTACTCTTGCCTGGAAAATCCCATGGATGGAGGGCCTGGTAGGCTGCAGTCCATGGGGTCGTGAAGAGTTGGACACGACTGAGCGACTTCAATTTCAGTTTTCACTTTGATGCATTGGAGAAGGAAATGGCAACCCACTCCAGTGTTCTTGCCTGGAAAATCCCAGGGAAAGTGGAGACTGGTAGGCTGCTGTCTATGGGGTCACACAGAGTCGGACACGACTGAAGCGACTCAGCAGCAGCAGCAGCAGCAGCATAGATGTGGAAGCAACAGGACCACCGCATTGAGTGAGTCCTGCAGTGCCCATCTCCAGGGCTGAGTCAGGGTCCTTCAGGTGAGGCCCAGGCAAGAGAGGGTGTCCATGGCCACCTGGCTGTCGAATGGAGAGTTAAGGTTTGAGCCAAGTTCTTTCCTTAGAGCCCCTGCCCCTATCACTGTGCAGACTGGCTATCTTCGTACTGTAGATACAGGCCCAAGAATGTGCTTGTTTTGTCTTGTGGAGGATAGATTGGGGGAGGAATCAATTCCTAGATGAGTAAGGAAAAAAATCGGTTCTATTTTAGAGTTCTGAAAGTTAGCCTGACTCATATTTTTAATTAATATAACTCTTGTTTTTAAAATATCATTTCTCTATTTAAAGAAAAATGGAAAGTTGTACCTTTTTATGGCTTTCTGAATCCTTTAAACACTTTTAAACATTCAAAGTATGTGTAAGTTTCATGTGCATTCCTAAGTTCATATTTAAATGGTGAAGTTTGAACATGTTGACTTATAGGTATAATTATTTTTATCTTAGTAATATTGTGCTACACAAATGTCTGTTTCTCTAAAAAATAATTTATTTTTCAAGATGAAAAGAGGCTTGATTAGTACTCCTCCATCAGATATGCTTCCTACAACAGAAGGTGGAAAGTCAAATGCCTGGTTACGGCAAAAAAATGCTGGAATCTATGTTCGTCCTCGGCTGTTCTCTCCCTACGTAGAAGAAGCGAAGGTAAGATATTAAACTACTTTATTATGAACTATAAACACAAAGATATCTATTGTAGTATCATTTAAATATTTGGAAATAGCCTAATAAGGAAAGTGAAAGTAAATTCTGCTTTGACTTCTCACCAGAGTAGTTTAATTATGTTTAATGTTTAATTATCAAGCATGTTTTTATATTTATAACTTAAATCATATTAAGTTGTATTTTACATTTTTCTCATCTTAGTTTTTCTTGCAAACTGTTAGCTTGGAAAAAACTTCTTCATTTTACTGAAATGGTCATCAGTATGTTGCTATCTTCAGGGTGGGAAAAATGTTTGAAAGAAGACTGCAAACATATTTTCTTCCTTTTGTAAACTAAAGAAATGCCATGACTTCCTATAACATATTTCTGTAGTGGGTGACTGTTGGAAATTGTATTTAGCGTTCAAAAAAGTGTACAAGCTAAAACAAAATTTCAGGCCTATTAAATTAAAAGCTGACATTATATTGTATTGCCATTTATAACATAACTCTCCAAGTAAATATGATAAATACTGCAGTATAAAATACTGCAGTTTTATTAGACGTGTTCAGCCGAGGCGCTTCGGTGTGACCTTTTGAGAAACTGACAGTCTTTGAAAGTCAGAAATCACCTTTAAGCTTAATGAAATGAATTAACAGGCAAAATAATGTGTTTGGATATAGAAACATAGTTACCTTAAAAGTTTTCTCCCTTTTATTTGTTGGAGTCAGTTCACTTCAGTTCAGTCGCTCAGTCGTGTCTGACTCTTTGCCACCCCATGAACTGCAGCACGCCAGGCCACCCTGTCCATCACCAACTCCCGGAGTTCACTCAGACTCACATCCATCTAGTCAGTGATGCCATCCAGCCATCTCATCCTCTGTCGTCCCCTTCTCCTCCTGCCCTCAATCCCTCCCAGCATCAGAGTCTTCTTCAATGAGTCAGCTCTTCGCATGAGGTGGCCAAAGTACTGGAGTTTCAGCTTCAGCATCATTCCCTCCAAAGAAATCCCAGGGCTGATCTCCTTCAGAATGGATTTGTTGGAGTATCCCTAGTTTAAAATACATATATGAAAGGATTTGTGAGAGATTTATTGATGAGGTTGATAATCTACCCCTTATTGAGTAATTCACACTTTGAAAGTGAAAGTTGCTCAGTGTCCGACTCGGTAGCCTGCCTGACTTCTCTGTCCATGAAATTCTCCAGGCAAGAATACTGGAATGGGTGGCGAGGATCTTCCTAACCCAGGAATCAACAGGGGTCTCCTGCATTGCAGGCAGATTCTTTACCACCTGGGAAGCAATTGACACTTTAAATAATTGTGAAACGGTGAGGTGGGCAGGGGAGGCAGAATGGTTGGGTCAGGTCTTTCTGAAATAAGTCCAGTGCCTAAAGTCACTCGAGCAGGTGAGGCCTCTGTGGAAGGTTGAGTCTAGTGCTGAAAGGTCCATAATAAACTAGATCTCCCCTCCTTTGTGCTGTCTCAAAGTACAGCAGCCGCAAGCTGATCAGACAGCCCTCCTGTACCCGTGCATACGTGGGTAAATGCCCACAGTAAATGCAGAGAATGGTTTTACATTATGCCATTTTGACCGTTTGCAGTTTGCTGAAGTGGATTCATCTGAAGCTTATTTAACAAGTGTTTATGTGTAGGTCTGTTGAATTTAATATCAGTCTTTAATATTTTATATCTTGAGCATTTCTTATTGGCTAGGATATTTAGTCCATATTTACATTGTTTTCTTTACTGTGACTTTATGTATAATTTCACTTCTGATTAATTTTATATCCCTTCTTCAAATTTCAAATACTCCTGTTAAAAGCATACTTTTCAGAAAATGATTATTTCTTTTCAAAGATGCTCCAGAAAACTCCTTTAAACATTGAAGAGGTAGGGAAAAAATTAAAGAGGTTAGAGTACTGTCTCCATTTACCACTAATTTTAGGCTGTATACACTGCAAACAGTAAATTAATTCCCTTTTTATGTGATGATGGCAGTAATCTTTCTCTAAATGTGATGTAACAAAGGTGTAAGGTTGACTAACTCTGTTAATACTGAATTGTTTTCAGTCAGTGCTAGACGAGATGATGGTGGAACAAACAGACCTTGTGCGTTTGCGAATGGTTAGAATGTCCAACGTGCCAGACACGCTTTACATGGTCAGCAATGCCGTGCCTCAGTGCTGCCACATGATCAGCCACCAGCAGATCAGCAGCAACCAGTCGAGCCCTCCTTCAGTGGTAGCAAACGAAATCCCAGGTAAGGCGGTTAACCTTGTTAATAGTCTGATCATATTCTGTAACCCCTCTATGCATGCTGATTCTTTCCACCTTCCAATACCCTTTATGCATTGTTCTCATTAAAGAAGAAATTCTTATAAGCTAAGTTTTTTGTTTTGTATTTTGTTTTACAGTAACAAATGTGTGCAGTTTTTCAGTTTAGCTCAGGGTTTCTCAGCCTTGGCCCTGTTGAGCGTTAGGGTTGGATAGTTCTCTGTTATGGAGGCTGTCCTTTGCATTGTAGGGTGTTGAGCAGCATCCCTGGCCTGTACTCACTAGATGCCAGTTGCACATGTGTTTACACGCACGTGCACCCACACACACCTTGTGACAGCCTCACGGAAGCATTTTCATGTCTCTGCACACTGCCGAATGTGCCTGTGGGGCAGTATTACTGCCTGTTGAGAACCACTGGTTTAGAGGAATTCAGACTTTTCATCACCATAGGGTGTTTCTCATAAGACTCTTTGGGGAGAGTACTATCAACTTAGATCTTCGAGTCTATATATGCCCTCTCAAAATGTGATTACCATTGGTTTCTGGGAGATCCAGTTTCCCAAGGTCTGCTTTGTGAATGTTATATGCATTGTAATTCAGGCTTCCATCTTATTGTCTATTGATCGAGGTATAATTGTCATGTCCGAAAACATCTGAGTGTCAGTTAGTGCTGACGTTAACCAAAGGGCTGTCATGTTAGTTTCTAAAACAAGAAAATCCACAGAGATCTCTTGGGTCAGAAATGTATAGCTCTTGCCCGTTACCATTGCAGGAGTCCAAAAAATCAGCAAACTATAGCATTACTGGAAATGATGCTGTGTGTTTTTTTGCTGAGAAGTCTCCGTTTCAGTTAAGGATAGTAAAAGACATAACGACGGAACTTTTAATTGAACACATTCGTTTTATTCCAGAACTAACCTCTGATCGGTTGTTGCCTTACCAGATTTGACCGCTGTGTATCTATTTAATAAAGTGTACATTGAATGAACAGTATGAAGAGAAGTATTTCTGTAGCTGGTTTGTGCAGCTTTTGAACCTTTGGTAATTATCATGGACTTTATCAACTTCAGTTAATACGACTGAGTAGCAGTATAATTTAACCTTAGAACTCACTCTCAAAAGCCCAAAGAGATCTACAATTAAGTATGCTCAGAAAAATAGGACTTGTCTTTCTGTTGTTTAATGAGATGTGGCCCTATGCTTGTACCATCAAAATTCTCCCTTCCTCGCTTACCATGCTAATGTAAGGTGTCTAGCTTTTGGAGAAGACTCCTGGGCACATGTTCTGGCTCTGCCACTTTGTATGACTTTGGACAAGACATTTACTTCCCTGAGCATTAATTTCCTCATCTGTGAAATGAGGATATCTCCTTTCTAGGGTTCTTGTGAAGATTTAAGGAAGCTCTGTGAGGAATATGGAGTTTGCATGGCACAAAGTAAGCACTCAGTAAACAGTAGCTCCCTTTTCCCAGAATTAATAATCAGTGACCACTCAAGTCAGTTTGTCTCATAGATACTTACAGATGGTCCCCTCTTCCCCAGCCCTCTGCTGCATCCTTAGTCCAGGTTCCTAACCTGTGAACCTGTCTAACCTTACTCCCACTCTAGCCTTTATACCAGGGTGTGGCAGACATCTTCTTGAAGGGCTAGGTAGTCAATATTTTGGGCTTTGTGGGATATGCAGTCTCTATTGGACTATGCTCAGCTCTGCCGTCATAGGCCAAAGGCAGCCATACGCAATACCTAAACGGATGAGTGTGTCTGTGAGCCAGTAGAACTTTATTTACAAAAACAGGTGGCAGAGTGGTTTTAGCCTACAGGCGATAGTTTGCCAACCCTTGCTTTCCACTCCTCTCAGAATGCACTTACCGCAACACAACTCGGATCCTCTCATTCCCCCACACAAGCAACTGCCCGTTGTTCCCCAGATACAAATTAAATTCCTTATCATGACACAGAGGGTCATTTATGGTCTGCCACTACCCTTCTTTCTAGCCTTCTCTCCTGTTACCCTTCCTGCTTGTACCGTCTACTGGCTGTGCCATCCGATTGTGCCTTGCTGTCTCTCACTTGCATGTTTCACACGTGCCTGGTCCTTCTGCAGAAAAGGACCAGAAAACCTTGGCTCCACGTTATTTGCCAGCCTGGTTTTCTCTCATTCTTCAAGTCTCCATTCAGAGCTCACCTGGTCCAGGAAGCCTCCCCTGCCTGCTTCCAGTCTGGACTGGGGCCCTTCCTCCAGTTCTTTCAGCGTCCTTTGCACATCTTTCTCTACAATCACTGGCGGCCCTCTGCTGTGCTGGTGTACTTTGTTTACTTCATTAAAACCAGAGCTCTGTAAGGATAGGGATCACGTCTTTTGTTCTGTGCACCCTAATACCTGAGTCGAAGCCCTGGTGCATAGTCAGGACTCAAAGATTATTTGAATAAAAGAGTGAATATATTTAAAAGACTTTTGAAATATCCTGAGATTCAGCAGAGAATATATGCAAGTAAAATTGTATTTAGTCTGTGAACTCATAATGCAGTTCAGGGGCTCTGGTATGACTAAGAGCCTTTGGGGCACTGTGAAATTTTAAAACCCTAAAAAATAATTAGATGTGTATAAATTACTATCTTTCCTGGAAATTAAAATACTATCAAAAGTTGATGAGGATGCAAAACACATGCTTTTCTTTTTTGCACTCAGTAGGTGGTCTTGTGCAGCTCAGGCATTGTGCTTACAGACTGTCTCTCTTCTTGCAGTTCCTCGCCTCCTCATTATGAAGGACATGGTCAGACGTCTGCAGGAGCTACGGCACACTGAGCAGGTGCAGAGGGCCTACGCGCTCAACTGTGGGGAAGGCGCCACGGTCAGCTATGAAATTCAGATCCGCGTGTTAAGGGAGTTTGGGCTTGCCGATGCTGCAGCAGAACTCTTGCAGGTGGGAAGCAGCCCTCCACTACCTAAAACAGGGAATCTTGAGTTAGATTGTCAGCTGTTATTAATAATGAAAATATTGTGGTATTCTTTTGGATTTTGCAACGTTTGTGTTATTTGTCATATTTTGAAATTTGCGATTTGTGATTTCTAAGTCTAGATAGTCAGCTTTGTACCTGAAAAAAATAAAATACAAGGAGCCCTGACTGTAACTCAGACAGTATTTTCAGACATCCCAGGGAGCCCTCATAGCTTGTCCTTTTCTTTTGTACGTGCTTTTTCAACTGTCCTGGTGTCTTGGGTGACCTGAAAGCCCTCAGTAAGAGGCAGTATGGTAGAGTGGATGGGGCACAGGCTCTGGAGTGAGAACTGGTTTTATATCCTGCAATGGTGCTTACCAGTTAGTTAACTTAGAGCGAGTTATATAACCTCTCTGAGCATCAGTTTCTTTACCTGTAAAGTGAATTGTGAAGGTAAGAGTGGCTGTATGTAAAGCAGCTGTGTCTCTTGCACATAATAAGCACATAAATGGTGACCCCTAAAAGCTCATGGTGTGTACACCCAACAGAGTGAGAAAGAGAAAGAGAGAACATTCTGCTGCTTTTCTCTCCCTGGTTTGGTCACTAGATTTCAGGTTGTGACCTACTACATCCTTAACAGACCTTCCAGATGCCCCCCCTTTCCTCCTCTCTCCTCCCTTTTACAAGAAGTTTTTTTGCACGATAGTTCAAACCACATAAGCATGAGAATCAAAGAATGAGTAGAGTGCTTTTTTTTTTTTTTTACTAGCAGGAAGAAACCCAATTCTAGTAATTATTTAGTACAAAAAATAGTAGTATTTTTGTATAAAATGTGTAATCTTCACAACTAAAGCAGAGACTAAAATAAAATTTAATTTCATCTGGTGAAATGATTGCATTGTTTTCATGCCACTGACTGCAAACCATTTTAGCCTGAGTTTTCAAAGGGGAACGTGGTATGGTAGCCCTAGGCAAGGAGCAGACCATTCGTAGGTTCTTGATTTTCAATTTTTACTGTAGTTTCCATCCCTAAAATAGTCTTGTTTTCTGTTCATTTCTGTTCTCTGTGCCATTCTAAATTGTATCTTAATTTGGTCTCTTAAATGTATAAGTTGTATAATTTAAGTATCCCCATGTTTATCAAAATATTAATCAAACTTATTTCTACATAGTAGTATTTTGTAGTTTTTATTTCAGACTGAATGCGTACAGATGTTTTATCAGAAAGTTCTAGGAGGATCTTCACTCGTATGCCTTTTCTTCTTCTGGTTTTTAATGGTACTTTTATTTTCTTAGGAAAGACATATTTGAATTAGGTTTTATTTCCTGTTTTTTATCATCACATAATTTGCAAGAGATTACTGACCTGCTTTCTGGGGCATTCAGCTAAGCAGCTCTCCTTGATAGCTGTACTTTAAGCTACGGAGGCTGTACTCTACTGTTTTACACCGTTTTTAAGGTAATTTTTCCTTGAGCTTCAAGCCTAGAAAAATATGTTGTGCTTTTTACTGAATGTGGTTTTCTTAGGTACTCACTTAATTCTCTCAGCCTGCAAATTTCTGTCCAGGAAATCTGCTAACAAATATCTTAACTTTTTCCCCCTCCATTCTTTCTTAGAATCCTCACAAATTCTTTCCTGATGAACGATTTGGAGATGAAAGTCCACTCTTGACAATGAGACAGTCTGGGAGATGTCGAGTTAACAGCACCCCCACTGCAGAAACCATGTTTACAGATCTGGACTCTTTCGTGGCCTTCCATCCACCCTTACCCCCTCCACCGCCTCCCTACCACCCGCCAGCAACCCCAATCCATAACCAGCTCAAAGCAGGCTGGAAGCAAAGACCTCCCAGTCAGCATCCTTCACGTTCATTTTCTTATCCCTGTAATCACTCACTGTTTCACTCCAGAACAGCCTCTAAAGCTGGCCCCCCTCCAGTCTACTTGCCAGGTGTGAAAGCGGCAGCCCCTGATTGTACCAACACCACAGGACTGGGGAGACAGACGGTGGCTGCTGCTGCCGCTGCCGCCTCAGCAACAATAGCATCTGAAAAACAAGTGGTAAGTTCGCACTTCAGTGACTTACCTGAAGTTAAAAGTCTCTGGAATGTTAAAAGCAATTTCCTAGGCCCCAGGACCCCTACCTGGGACTCAGCAGTGCACAGAGTGTTACTGACAAGCTGAAAGCATAGACTTAAGGAGTGTGGAAGTTGGAGAGAAAAAGAGAGTGTAGGTGGATGAGAAAGTCCAGAGAAAAGAGACAAGATGTGTATGGTGGGAAGAAGCGAGTGCCTTCCCTTATGTTCGTGTGCAGGTGTCTGGACAGGGTGGAGTTACTGGGCAACACAGGTAATGTTGTTACTGGTTTCATAGTGCACTCTTCAAGCACATGTCTAGAGTCTGTTCTTGGCCTCTATTCTGTAGAGTCTGCTATTCTCCCAAAGGCTTTGGTGGGGCCGGAAGGGGAAGCTACTTGTAGCTGAGCATACCATCAGGAACAGTGTGGCAGGAGACTCCCCATTCATAAAATAGGCAGAATATTAACCCTCATGAGTGTCTCTGCCTCCAGCAAGCTGTTTGATCAGAGCACTCATTTAATTGGAAATCACAGTTGCCAGGGCTAGTTGCTAGTAAATTAAGCAAGACTTCCTTGCTTGATCTTGCACTGCATTGAAGGTTGAATTTCTGTTGTATATAATACATTTGAAAAAAAACAGTATTGATTTTTAAGTCTTCCTGCTTAGTCACACTTTATCAGTAGCATTCAACATAAGAGATAAAAGATACATATATTAGTTCAGGGAGTCTTCATTGAAAGATGACTGGACTAGTGTACAGCTTGAGTCAAATTATGGTCCTTCCTCACCTTTTACCCTTTTGCCTGTTCTCCCTGCTATCCACTCCAACCCCTCAAAAAAGAAGAAATAACAAAGGTTAATAGTGTTGGATAAACCCAATTTCCATCTTATCGGCCTGGCCCTCAGTGCCACAGTTACAAAAGTTCTACTACTTTATAATTAAATAAAACTCCCTTTGAAGGTAATTTATCTGTATGTTCCTTGCACTCCCGATTATAATAATGAAAAACTGGAAACTGCCTTAAGGTCTCACAGTGGAAGAATAGTTAAGCGGTCATGCCTCATCGATACAGTGGAATAGTATCCAGTAATTTAAATAGAAATCTCAAAATTTAGTGACAGTATTATATATGCATTAAATTTTATGAAAATTAATATTTGTGCAAAATAAAAAGGTGCGAGAACTGCTTCAAAATGTTAATAACAGTGGTTATCTCAGTCCGGAAGGTTTGGGGTTTTGTGGGGGGGTTTTGCCTTACAGTTTTCTATATTTTTATTATTCTTAAAATTAAGCATATATTTTTATAATGAGGAAACAAAATCAGTGAACATCATTTGAAAAAGAGGGAGTCACAGGCCTTTTTCTTTTTAACCTTCCCCCTGTTTGTTTCTGTTTGCAGTGCACACAACCTGTGCTAAACGATCTAATGCCAGATATTGCCATGGGTGTATCCACGCTGTCACTCAAGGACAGGAGGCTTCCAGAACTTGCTGTGGACACAGAATTAAGCCAGGCAGTTTCTGAAGTAGGACCAGGGCCTCCCCAGCATCTATCGTGTATTCCACAGAGGCATACACACACATCTCGAAAGAAACACACACTAGAGCAAAAAACAGATGCTCGAGAAAATCAGCAGGAATATCCGGATTTCTACGACTTCTCAAATGCTGCTTGCAGACCATCTGCTCCTGCCCCTGGCAGACGTACCCCCTCCCCTTCACAAGGTGGATATTTTGGTCCCGATTTGTATAGCCACAATAAGGCATCACCAAGTGGCTTAAAGTCAGCCTACCTACCAGGCCAGACCTCGCCTAAAAAGCAGGAAGAAACTAGGAAAGAATATCCACTTCCCCCCGACGGGCATCCACACAGACAGAAGAGTGAGCCGATACACCTCGACGTTGTTGAGCAGCCTCCCCAGCGGCCAGATTTTCCCTTGGCAGCCCCAGAAAATGCCGGCAGTGGTTCAGCCCATGTCAGGGGGCGAGCAGCAGTGGAAACTGACTTGACTTTTGGGCTGACTCCTAACAGACCTTCACATTCTGCATGTAGCTCTGAAGCTCCAGAAGAGAGATCCGGCAGAAGACTGGCAGATGAGTCCCTGGGCCATGGAGCTCAGCGAAATACAGATTTGGAAAGGGAAGATTCAGTCAGCAGAGGAAGGAGGTCCCCGAGCAAGCCAGACTTCCTCTACAAAAAGTCTGCCCTTTGAGAGCAACCTCCAAGTCGTCCGTGCCTGAGATGTGAAACATCCCATTTTATGATGTAACCCAACAACTTAGAGACCAGTTTATTGATGCCAGCTGATAACTCAGTTTCACGTTATTTTATTCTAGTTTTTGTATATACATGTTTATTAGACATGGCATGCTAAGAGGGTTATTTTGAATGCTGCATCTGCTGTCTGTTTTGTGTTTGAACAATTGTGTGGGGAAGCATTTTTAAGAACAAACAAGCTGGCACTTTTTTTTTTTCCCCTCTCTTTACAAACAATGGAATTTTTTTGCACTTGTACCTTTGTTTTATCTGTATTGGTTTTATATCAGTATGTTAAACTTTATTGCCACATTTAAAGGACTGTATTTTCATACTTTTTTGCATTTTACCTTTCATCTACCTATTTCCACGTGCATTGGATTGCACACTAAGATGTATTTTCTTATGAAATAGTTCTGTGTTTATTTTTTAATTATAGAAATTCCAAAGAACAGCACATCAAAAATGCTCCTCTCTTTTCTGTAGTTGTTTCAGTTCAGAAACCTTCCTGCTCAGTCTTCATAAATCTTATGTCATCCTGTTTAAATAAGTCCTGGGAGCTGGTCTGCATTCCTCCAGCAGGAGTCCAATCAGGAATCCTGAAGTTTTCCTGGTTCAGGAAAGAACAAGAAGGAGAAAAGCCTTCTGCATCCAGGCAAAAGCTTGTTGTTTTATCCACAGTACAGACTCTGTTAGAATCACTGCAGGTTCTGGTCATGTGGATTAGAGTTTCACTAGATGAGGTTTGAAAGAGATCAGCTTTCTTGGAATCCTAAAGCAGTGGAATTAGTAACTTAAGCTTGCACTACGGGATCGCTGTTTCTGAGCATCGACTCAGCAGCTGAGTGGGGAGTGACTGCTTGCTGCCTTCAGTTGTCCTGCTCTCTTGTGGGGGGGGGGAAAAACAAAAGGGCTTCAGTCTTACGGATGTCATTTGTTGTTTGTAAGTAGATGTTTTAAGTGTTTTTCAAAGTGTGTCCGAATTTTGGTGTCCTTTAAAAAGTTATTGTATAATGCATAATGCTTTGTCACCAAAAAAGAAAAACCATTTTTTTTTCCAGTGAAACACTACATGTCCTACTTGAACTCCACTGGGGACGCTGGTTTGGGATTTTACTGAACCACTGAGCACATGGGGTCTTTTAAGATCCTTTCCCTTAGAAGGGCAATGTGTGAGCTAAGGACTGTTTTTTTCTTACTCTCCAATGTAAATATATTAGCATTTGAGTTTTTAAATCACTTCAACATTATTTGAGCATTCACTTTGTATTTTTACACATAACACACATACAGCCGTAGCACTTAGATTAAAAGAGACTTTTCTGAGCACTCCCCTCACTTGAGGGATGTTCGGGAGCCTCCTCTCTGTGTATGTGTATATACATATATACAACTCTGAATCACTCACACTCACTCTAAAACTATGCAGGGCTAGGGAGCCTTTACAAGCTACCATATAAATGAATCACATGCACTTTTAAGTAAATAGGTTTCTATTGGATGTCAGCAGCTCTGATTTTTCCCGAAACTGTAGTTTCTCTTACAGTCTCTTCCTACTTTACCCTGTGGATACACACTCAGGAATAATCTGACATTTAAAAAATCCTAACAGTAGATAGTCTCAAAGATGGGAACGCGTCAGTTGATCTGTCTACACCGGCAAACCGCCGCCACTCGCTCTGCTGCCTGGCTAGTTAGCTGCTGCCCACGCATCCGTCCATGTTGGCCACGCTGCACACCAAGCCCTGGGTCTCCCAGAGTCAGCACCAGGCTGCTGCGAGGTTGGCTGCATATCATCGCCTCTGAGGCTCCTTTTTGTTTTGTTTTGTTTTAAGATGAAAAACTTTAGGACTCTGTTCTCATTTTTAGGAGGTTTCACCTTTTGTAATAAGATGACAGTGTCTTTTGAAACTAATCTCGGTCTGTCTCTCCTCAGAAACAAAAAATATTCATTCCATCACATTCCTTAAGGTGTATTTATGTACATGTGTTGACATGAATTCTCTTGATACAGTTTTAAACTTCTCTTCTGAATTCAGACTGTGCTGTGCTGGTACTGCAATTAAGAGTGAGTAGATATAGTTGGTGGGGAAGTCTTTCTGATCTCCAACCTGTTTTTTTTTTTTTAAAGACATAAGAGCTATTGATGCCCCACATGGCGTATTTCTGAAAATTTATTAAATATTCTTTCGAGTCCCCAAAATATAAAAGAAGTGACCCACTGTTTGTAGTTTTATTTAATTTATGAAGTTTGTTTTTAATAATTTGGTAGCATACCTGGCTGAACTGTGTATAGAGAGAAATGTGCTGTGGGACTGTGGACTGCTGTGACTTGCAGAAGGTGAACAGATGTGGGTTTTGTGTTAGGGTAGGGTTAATGGATTTTTAATGTGTCTCGTGAAGTATGGTCAGTAGGGTAGGTTGAATAGCTATGTGCCTCTGGCTTTTGACCCCATCTCTTCAATCTTTTTTAATGCTTCTTAAGCATTAAAATCTTTCAGTGCTGTACTAAGATAAATGTGAAGTCTGAGTAAGATTGCTCTGAGAAATTAACGTGTATAATATGAAACTTAGGCCCTAGGACCTAGTGTTTTACTCAGTGTAGAAACTTCCTGAGAACCAAATCTCAACACACCAGATCTCCTCTTGAGGCCGTGGACAATCAGGCCATTAGACAATCGCCACTTTTGGTGCCCGCCATGTTGAGGTTGGCGAATGCCAGTTAGATCCTGGAGCGGAAGCAGAGGATCCACGTTTCTTCAAGATGCTGTTGGTCTTGTTCTTATATTTTTGTTTTAATTCTGTGATCTTGATTAATAATTTCAGCTCAGAGTCATAGGTATGACTCCTAAGGGGAAAAGATAGCAGCAAGAAAGGCAAAACTTACTCGTGAAAAAATAATCATTGGCCTTGTCCACGTACCATGCATAACCTTTCTCAGTGCCCCTGTAGCTTTTTCTAGGCACATCCCTAGACCTAAGCTCTCCTGACATTTCGGTAACCAGGTAGATTTTAAGGATTTTAAATGACTTCTTTTTATTTGAGGTTTTTTGTTATTTTTGAACTCTCTGTGAAACTTTACCTAATTCTTGTTTATGCTTCCTTAAAAAAAAAACTTGTTCATTGGGTTTTCTTTGGATTTGTTCTTCAAACTTGAGTAGCAGTGGACAGCACTTGTCCATTGATGGAGGGAAACCAGCACATACGGCCTCAGCAGGGGCACAAAGCTGACCCCTCCCCATGTGTCGGTCTCTGGAAGTCTCAGTAACGACTTGGCAAAATATGTATTTTCATGTTTAAATCTACCTTTTAGGGAAAATAAGTTTCATGAAACACTTGTAAGATACTTGTCTGCAATTCTAAAGCATTTATGTTTTTATCTTAGGACTGAACTCAAAGGGAAATGTTTGACTTTTCATTTTTAATTATTTGGTTGACCTTTAACTTCCTGTTGAAAGTTCCTATTAAAGCAGCAGTGATGGGTGCTACTCCCCGTTCTGCAGTGGTTTACTTTGTCTACTAAGGAGTTTACTTTCAAACCTCATTACAGATAACCTTACTAAAAGAGTTACCGTCACACACTAAAGGGTATCGTGCTGTTTTTCCATTAACACTATTGTATAAACAATGTTCTATGAAATGTTAAGTTGTTTCTTTGTCCTATTGATTGCAATAGCTGTTATGTAATTGTATTGGCAAGTCTGATTTTTTTTTTTTTTCCTCTAGAAAACCCTCAGACCATGAATCAATCTTCCATATTCTGAATATTATAATGCTGTGGCCATTTCTGTAGAAAGATGACTCGCAAGTGTGTATCTTGAAAGTGACCTCTTGTGTTTGCGTGTTTACGTGGGTTCTGTCTTAAGAGCTGAGAGGAGCTCTGGAAGCTTCATGGTGAACCTGCACGTGACTGTGTGGGTTCCACGGGCAGGTGGGACGGAACCTCGCTCTTAGGTGGGGTGGCTGAGAGGGAGACTCCTGAACTCCACTTGCTGTTGATGTGCCACGTCTGCACTCAAGAGAGGTGGTGTCTTCTGCAACACTGCATTGCTTGTGGTTGTGCTGTTACTGGTATAAAGTCAAGTGCCTTCAATGCTAAAGGCTCAGAAATTTTTCTTAAAACTGATTTCATGTCCTATGCAAGTGTTTTCTACAACCTGCATAACCAGTACTTTGTAAAACTTGTTTACGCTTCGACTGTACATAGTGTTTTTTAAAGAAATACATAGTATTTTTATTTAGGTACCTCCGAACTTGAACTCGTCTGTGGGAAGCATTGTAAAACGATCGATCCATTTCTCTTTTGAGTACCATTACGGTTGTACAAAGGTTTTCACTGGTTCTATTTTTCTACTGTTACTGACAAGCATGCAACACTGACTTTATCCTACATATAACTGGTGTTTCA
>NW_011494633.1:6353195-6358308 GCF_000754665.1 Bison bison bison | reverse complement strand
CTTTATCCTACATATAGTTGGCGTTTCAAATAAATGGCTTGGATAGAACTCGCTGAGTTGGATACAGTCTGTTTTAGCAGGTAGCACACAGTCCTCAGTTACAGAAGTGATTTTGTCCCCACCACTAGAGTAGAAAGTGGGAGGTTTTCTAGATGGACTTCTCCTCTGTCTCTTGGCCTTCAGGTATTCAGAGACGTGTTAAGTATTAACGGATTTCTTGGAAATAACCACCTTCTCATTTGATTCAAATTCAGAATTTCCTGTGATGTCATTGGGGGCATTCCTGAGAGATTTCATTTTACACTTTGAACAAAAATAACTTGCACAGGGGCCTCCAGAGGGATTTCAGCATTCAAACCACACGAACCCAGCACCTGGAATGAGCGCCTGGAAGGGCTGTGGTGAGAGACACAGATAGACCCCAAGATTCACAGGCCTCCAAGTGTCAGACACCTGGCTTAGATTCAAACTCCGAGCATTAATTAGTATTTTTCAGTTTGAAAGGGAAATGATGTCATGATCTAGAGCCTAGTTTTCTGCGGGTGGGGGGGGGGGGTGGAACATGTAAAATAGAAATCTTTCCAGTTTGCATATTTTGTTAAATCACTGTTTAAAACTTTATTCATTTCACCAATAAGTTCCATCCTAGCGTTTCACCCTTTGTTCCTCACTATGGCAATTCTCACAATGTTTTATAACTATCTTAGGTTTAACTGTGGGGTATCAAGATAAAACCTCAAGTTTCTGGAGGTGAGCTTCTTCAAATTCTCAAACAGGAAATCAAATAAGTCAGCTTTCACTTCTGTTCTTGTGATTCCCCTGGAAAAGTGCGTCCAGGCCAGCTTCCCTAGCCACTTTGAGCCTTAACCTCTGTTCAGTGCAGCAAGTGTTGAGTCCACTTTTCCCAGGGGCCTGGGGAGCAGCAGGCAGCAGACAGGATGCCTGTTCTCAGAAGCCTTAAAGCAGCTAGAGAGACAGCCAGAGCAGCACATAGTGACTGAGGGGAAAGCTGGCTTACCAGAGGCTGGGAATGAAAGGGAGGAGAAGCACACTGGATTCAGTGCAAAGCACTTGATGATTTTTTTCCTGTAATCAACGATTTAGGTATTATTTTATTTAACCCTCTGAATCACACACTATTATTAGTGCCTAGGAGTAGAAGGCAAGAGAGGATGAGATGGTTGAATAGCATCACCGACTCAAGGGACATGAATTTGAGCAAACTCTAGCACAGGGAAGCCTGGTGTGCAGCAGTCCATGGGGTCGCAGAGAGGCGGACACGACTTGGCGACTGAACAACAACACAAATGAGAAAACCAAAGCACAGAGATCCTGAATGCTTTATCCAAGGTCACACAGCTAGTTAGTTGGCAGAGCCTGAGTTCAAACCCCAGGCATTCTGGCACCAGAGCCCAAGTTCTCAACCACGGTATTATACTGACACCAGAAAGCATGGTGCCCAGGTAAAGGGCCACAGTGTGCAGGGGGTGGAGATAGGCACAAGCGGGGCATTTGTGTCTTCAAACATTCACCCAGTGAGCATCTTCTACCTGCCAGGCTCTGCTAGGCCCTGAGGTCACAGCAATAAGCAAGACAGTCACAGTCCCAGCCATGAGAATGCTAGGGTCTCAAAGGAAAAAAAAGACTCAGTATTATAGAGGTAAGCTGGGGTTCTGACTGGTGCCAGGACTGGGAAGCCTTCCAGGTGGAATCAAAGTGCAGGTGAAGGAAGAGTCCCAGGACGAGGAGGAGCTGGTTTCCAGTAGTTTCCAGGGCTAAGCACTGGGGAAGCTAGGGTTGGCAGAGAGGTGGGTTGGCCCATCTTTCCAGCCCTTCCAGGACAGGCAGAGGATTTTGAAACTGATCCTCAAAGCAACAGGAAGTGCTGCCGGGTTTTCAAGAGGAACATAAATGTAAGCAGATTTGTATGTTCCACATCACAGGACTGAGGAGCAGGTGTGGATCAGGAAACGAGGCAGGAGGCTGGCGCAGCCTCCAGGGAAGAGCTTGGATAGCCAACAGAGCAGAGAGGAATTTGGTTAGGGAGTAGTATCTCCAGGACTTGGGAGTTGCTTAGGCATGGGGAGAGAGTGGGAGGAGTCAGGTCAAGGGGAAAAACCATGAGTTTAATGTTGATCGTGTTCACTTGGTGATTCCATGTGAGCCGGGAACTCAGAAGCAAGGGCCAAGCTGGAGGTGCCAGTGGGAGTTGTCCACATGTATGCATGCGTGCGTGCCAAGTCGCTTTTCTCTGTGACCCTATAGACCATAGCCCACCACATATTGGGTGGCAGTGAAAGCCTCGGGAGTAGATGGGGTGATGTAGGGAGACAGTTTAAATGAAAAGAAGGCCAAGGGGGAACTTTGAGGAATTCCCACCTTTCAGGTCCAACAGCTTGAGGGAGTTGCTGACCAAGGGCCGCCTACCAGGTAGAGAAAAAACCAGTGTGGTTCTCAGAAGGGCAGGAGGGACTGTTCAAAACGGGTGAAATATGATCTTCAGAATGAATGAAGTGAAAAGCCAAATGCAAAACAGGGCATATGGACACCCCCAGTTGAGAAGATGAGAAAAAGAAGCTACATGATAAATTTTATATTCATAAAAACATCTGCAAAAACCTAGCATTTGCAAGAGCTATCCTCTGGAGAGAGGCACTGTAATCAGGTGGGGGGAAGTTAATTGTATACTTTCTGTACTGGTTGAATTTTTAAATTGCCTGCATGTGTTTTTTCAAGTTAAAAGTTAAGAGATGAAGGATCAATTCCACCCCTCTCCCAAAGTTAACTCAGTGGTGGCTGCTGCTCAGAGATTTTTGGAAAATCAGGCTCAAAAGATGATTGGGGTCAGCACCATGGAGAAGGTGAGTGAGCTTGGCAAGAGCAGTTTGGTGGCGGATAGAGAAGCCAGGTGAGGTGGGTGGGAGTCCACGTGGAATATGTGGAGATGGCCTGGGGGAGGAGCTGGGGCAGAGAAGAGTGCAGAGAGCACAGAGGCTGCAGCAATGGTGAGGTGTCAGGGGCCACAGCCAACCCCTACGTGTCCGTCATGAGAGGCAGCCCAAAGGGGGTCTATCCCTCATGGAAGAGGAGGAGGCCAGCTCAGTGTCGTGTGTGTTCTTAAAAGACTCTTAGTTCCGGGACTTTCCTGGTGGTCCAGTGGTTAGGATTCTGCAGTCTCACTGCCAGGGGCTGGGGTTCAAGCCCTGGTCAGGGAACTAATCCCACAAGCTGTGTAGCCAAAAAAAAAAAACCTCTTAGTTTCTAATCATAGCTGCCTTCTCCAAGTATCAGCAATCATTCAGCAGTAGCAAAAGTTCATTTTCAAATCCCCTAGAGAACCCTGTGAAAGTCCTTGTCCTTAGTTACCAGAACCTGCCATCCCCCACATAACAGGACCAAAGCAGATGAGTTGAGACCTTTGGTCGTTTCTAGTACTGGTCTAGTACTGATGCTGAAGCTTAAGCTCCAATACTTTGGCTACCTGATTCGAACAGCCAGCTCATTGGAAAAGACCCTAATGCTGGGAAAGATTGAGGTCAAGAGAAGAGGGCGGCAGAGAATAAGATGGTTGGATAGCATCACCAACTCACTGGACATGAACTTGGGCAAATTCCAGGAGATAGTGAGGGACAGGGAGGCCTGGCGTGCTGCAGTCAATGGGGTTGCAAAGCGTCAGACACGACTTAACGACTGAACAACAAGTATTGGTCATCTGTCCTAATGCCAGGAACACGCGAATTCCCCAGAAGGGACCGTCCTGCTCCCTGGACCCTCCCAGACCCTTGTCTCCACGTTTGCTCACCTGTCCGGGTTTGAGGGATGCTCCCTGCAAAGAAGGAGAAGGCAATGGCACCCCACTCCAGTACTCTTGCCTGGAAAATCCCATGGACGGAGGAGCCTGGTAGGTTGCAGTCCATGGAGTCGCGACTGAGCGACTTCACTTTCACTTTTCACTTTCATGCATTGGAGAAGGAAATGGCAACCCACTCCAGTGTTCTTGCCTGGAGAATCCCAGGGACGGCGGAGCCTGGTGGGCTGCCGTCTATGGGGTCGCACAGAGTCAGACACGACTGAAGCGACTTAGCAGCAGCAGCAGCAGCCCTGCAAAGAAAGGATGGCAGTGACTTTGTGGGTCTGCTCTCCGTCCCCCACTAAGCCTGCATGAAATGTCCCAGCTCCAAACGCAGCTTACACTTGACAGGGAGAACAACACTGGCATCACGGGCCTCACCTCAGTCTTCGCCTCAACGACTCATCAGTGTGTCCCTCATCTGCACAACTCTGGCCCCTTTTTATTTGGCCTCTAAAACCCCCAGAGCTCACCATGCTGAATAGCCCAGATGCGGCCCCGAGGCTTTGTGTCGGCAGCAGGGCTAAGACGTCCTCCTCTGAGGACTGCCCCAGGGTAAGCCTCACATCTTTCAGAGCCTCGGATTTGGGGGCGTCACTTGTCTGTAACCTTGGGTGGGCATCTGCTGCCACAAAGTGTGCTAGTCCAAACATGCTTTTGACCACCCTGGCCGGTGGGAGAATGAGGAAGCCAAGGCCAGAAATCCTGAGGGAGGAAGGGCTCACGTAGCAGAGGGGGGCTTGTCTGGTGGGGACCGTTGCCGGGGTGCCGCCTCATCCACCTCAGCCTGTGTGTCCTCATCCTTAAATGGGGCGGCAGCAGTTCACTGTCTGAGCTCTGTGTGGACTTCTCACATTTTGCCTCTTAATCCTTGAGTCACACTACATTGTCTTCCTGTTCTCAGGTGAAGAAGCTCCTCAATACCCCGGCAGGCCTGCTGTGAGGGTCTGTGGGCAGGTCTTGCCTTTTGCACTCTCCCGCTGAAATCCCTCACCTTAAATGTTCTCCATTTCTGGAAACTTCCATCAGATGAACCAAATACCTCTCCACACTCTGTGACTGAACTACAACCATTTGTTCTTATTTCTCCACATCTACACAGATTCACCTGCCCTCTGGTCAGTCCAGGTGTGGGGCACCCCAAGAGGCCCAAGTGCCCCGACTTCCCCCCCTGCCCAAGGGGTTGTCAGTACTGTGCTCTTTGTAGCGCTGGGGTCAGCTGTCCCCCTGGACCTGCTGTTTCCCCTCTCCCAAGTCACTTGC
>NW_011494633.1:6311307-6353012 GCF_000754665.1 Bison bison bison | reverse complement strand
GCCCCCTGGACTCCTCCCATGATCCAGCTCCACTCCCGGATTCCCACGGCCATCCCCTGACCCCGTCTCCTGCCCTTCCTCTGCAGTGGCCTCCTCCTTCCCGCCGTCTCCTCCTCACCAGCCTTTTCCTCAGCTGAGGCCCATCCCTTCTCCCACCCTGCAGGCCTCTCCTGGGAACACTTCCCACACCTACGGGTCAGGGTGAGCGGTGTGTGGCCGCCCCCCAGTGTGGAACCCTAGCATCCCTGCAGCTCCCTCATCTGCCTGTCCCACCCTCAGCCTTGTGACTGTCACCCCGCCCCTCCTGTCACACCCTGGGGCCTCGGCTCAGCCTCACTGTTGGCCTCTCTGCGCAGGCCTGGCCATCAGCCTGGGGAGCAGCCTGTTGGGGATTTTCTCCCCGGGACTTGGAAATGACGAACCTGAAAGAACAACACTTGGACAGTCTCTCGCAAGGACTGACAAGTTTATTTCTGCAGTCGAGCCTTTTTTATAGAAGCAGGAACAAAGAGCTTAGAGTATATGGCCAGCAGAGCACGTACAGGGTTAAGACATAATCAGTAAAAGATATTTCAAGGACAGCGTGTTCTAAATGACCCATGTGTTTATCCCAATGACCCTTTTTCTCAAGCAACATCCTTAATGTTTAGTTATTAAATCTTGGTGCCAAGCATAGCTAAAGGCAGGAGATGTTTTTCAGCTTCAGTACGCAAAGCCTGGGTACTTCTGGCCCTCCGCCATTTTCCCAAGGACCTTCTCCTTCAAGGCTATTTTGCACTGTGCTTCCCAACACAGCCGGACCACCCCCAGCCACCTGCTCCGCCACCCCGCCCTTGTCCCCAGAAAGGCTCCACCTTTGAAACCCTAACTCACTTCCTGCTCTCAGGCCACCGCATCCCAGATGCCCACCCCCCCACCTCCCGCTTCCTCTGGGTCCTCTTTACTCCCCTCTCTCCTGAACAGCCCAGCCTCCCTAGGCATCGGCCTCCTCAACCTGCTCACCTTGCCACCAATTTTCTGGCCAGATTCAACCCATAAATAATAGACATGTCCATCTCCTGGATCTGGAGCCAGCTCTGGGGGACAGCTGAAGACAGTCATACGGCCACAGTCCCCACAGTCCCCAGGCTCCCAGCCACTTTCCGCCCTGGCCTCCTCTCACGGGTGCTGCCCTCCAGCTTGCTGCTCAACCTCAGGGGCAAAACAGGCTGCCCCCAGGTCCCTCATTCTCTCTCCTCTGTGACACTTCGGGTGAGCAGAGGCACCTCTTTCTCCCTCTAGGGTCACCATCTGTCCCCAGCCTCTTGCTTGGGCACTCTGCGCTGGAGTTGTGTTTGTGTTTCTTGGAAGGTGTAGGAACCCCTGGAGTGGTTTAGATGCTGGAAGACAGTCCAGTCCTGTCGTGTAGTGAATTTACCAAAAGAAAACCCAGAAAAAGAGTCAGGGTCCTTCCTACCCCAGGGCCAACCACAATATACCATGATTTAGGTAAAAGCTGTCAACATCTTCCATCATTTCTGCCCCGAGATGCTTAACCGTTTCCAGTGCCCCCAAGTGAACAAGGCTGGACTGTGGAATGAAATGAGCCGGGAGTCACCACTGATGAGCTGTGGACCCCTGGCTTCTCATCGCCTCAGTTTCCACATCTGTAATATGGGGACAGGCAATCCTACTCTGTGGGCCACTGTGGGTAGGAGAAGGAGATCACATGCGCAAGCGCATGCAGCCCACGGCCGTGCACCCAACAGTGGGACAGGCGGCCCCACATTCCAGCCCTTTAACCATAAGTTGGAAGGACGGACCCTGACCTTGAGAAATTTACCGTTTAGTGGGGAGAACAGATACCAAGCAAATAAACCCACAAATATATCATTACTGACCGGGGTGTGTGCTGTTACAAATTAAACAACGATTTGAATATTAGCCACACTGTGGGGTCTCTCCATTTACAATAAAGAGGTCTCGGAGGGGAGGGAAGGCCAGGCAGGAAAGAGAGAGCCCAGGGCCTCTGTCATGGCAGCTAGGTGACCTGCTGATGCACCGAGAACAGAACCTGGGGGATGAAATCTGTGGCTGACTCTGCAGCTTTGCAAAGAAACTGGTGGGGAAGGTGTGTCTGTCATTCTCATCAGGGTCTCTGTCCTCAGCTGCCACCCCTGCTGTTTTATTCACAGCTCCAGGCCCGCCAGCTGGGGTGGGCTTTCTTGATGGGGTGGAGAGCCCCGTTCCCCTGTGAGTCGGGTGCTGAGATCCCAACGTGGTCACCGCCTGCTATGCGCCTCCGCGGGCCTCTTACCCCCGGAACGGCCTGAGTGGCACCTGCAGCCCCGAGGACATAAGGAAAGCCAGCACACAGGCTCATCCCTCCAGACCCCCACGGCCTTCCTTACTCCACAAGCACTGCTCAGGGTGGAAGGAGACAAAGAGGCGGGTCAGTTGTTGTGACGGCTGATTTTCTGTGTCAACTTGACTGGGCCGCGGGGTGCCCAGACACCTGGCTAAACATTATCCTGGCGCATCTAGGAGAGCATTTAGCATCTGTACCTGTAGACTGAGTAAAGCGGATGCCCCTCCCGGAGTGGTGGCATCATTCAATCCGTTGAAGGCCTGAATAGAACAAAAATGTGCAGAGAGGATTTACTCTCTACCTGTTTGAGCTCAGAGACTGGCCTCCTCCAGGACTGGGACACTTACATCATGAGTTCCCCAGGTTCTCAGACCTTCAGGCTGGGACTGGAACCACCCCACTGGCTTTTCCTGCATCTCCAGCTTACAGATCACAATCACATGAATCAATTCCTTATTTTATAGACCTAGGTAGACAGAGGTAGGTGTGAGTATCTCCTGTTGGTTCTGTTTCTCTGGAAAACCTAATACAGTTGTGTTGGTTAGTCAGTCCTGTCCGACTCTTTGATGCCCCATGGACTGTAGCCCACCAGACTCCTCTGTCCAGGCAATTCTCCAGGCCAGAATACTGGAGTGGGCTGCCATTCCCTTCTCCAGGGGAACTTCCCAACCCAGGGATCGAACCCAGGTCTCTTGCATTGCGGGTGGATTCTTTACCAGCTGAACCACCAGGGGAAACTCAATACAGTTGTAGAACGTTTCACTTTGGCTCATTACAGCTCAGCCTCATCCAGAAGCCTGAGGCAGAGAGGCAAGAGAAGGAAGCCAGGAGGTGGGGATGTGAGTGAGAAAAATCAAGTAGCATGGGGCATTGGCCCCACACAGGAGGAAAGATGGCTGAAGGGAAACCCAGGTGGGAGTCTCCAGGTGGGGGGAGTTGAGATAAAGCTGAGCAGGGGCTGGAGAACACCAGGAACAACCTAGGAATCCCTGGGAGAAGACCAGAACAAAACGCTGGATGGGAGGCTGATGGAAAAGTCCACAAGTGTCCAGACTTTTTCCACAGGAAAAGGCACCAGCCCTGGGAGAGTAAGGGACAAGTGCCATGTGTGGTAGGGAGCGCTCTGTCACGGGCAGTGCTCAGGAGAACATGCTAGAGATCCACAGAGGTGTTCTTTGCTGCAGCGGAGTCCACGAGCTGCAGACCGCAAGCTTCAGACCAGTGGCTGAAGTGCCTGATTCACACCAAAGGCCTGGATTCTGTCTCCTCTGCCTTCCAGGGTGTTGGCTTCCTCCTGAGTCTGGCCCCCCGGTGCTCACAGGATTTATGCCGGCAGCCAAGAGAGAAGAAAGGCTGAGTGCCCTCACGTCACCTGGAGCTGCCCCAAGAGCATGGAGGCACGGAGGCCAGGGGGCTGAGACTGGCACAGGACCCTGTGAGGATCACCTGTGAGACGGGACCCTGGCCCAAGAGGTGAGGCTGGGTGGCTTCTCGGGTCCCTTTATCCGAGGGGTCCTGTGACCCTAAGTGTGGATTGCTCGCCTAGTGCCCAGTGGTCCAGGATACATGAGGCACCAGTCTGGCTGTAGCCCAGATGCCCACTTAGGCCAAGGCTTGTGTCTGGTAGCTGCTTCAAGGTGGACGCACTGGGAGGCAGCCTCACTGGCTCCTGGGGGCTCTGCTGGGTTGATTTCCACGTTCCCTCTGCTTCCCACGTTCGCAGCACACACTCGCCTTCTGTGGGAGCTGAAATAGCTCCTTGCCAAGGTCCGGTTATCACTTGGATTGTTGCTCTTTCAGTTTTCTTCTACTGCACTAGGGTCCTTTTAGGGAGCTGGGAGGTGCGCTGTTTTCCTGGCATGGATGGTTCTATAATCCTGAGTGTTCACCGATGAGAGCAGTTCCAAGGCTATGGAGAGCACTTTATTCACCTGCATTTATCATAGGTGATGACTGCAACTGTGAATCATCTCCAAGGAAGCAAGAGCTGGGGGAAGGCCACAGATGGGCCTCTTCACGGGCTTCTTGGTTTGTCCTCACATTTACTTTTGAAGTAATGGCTACCGTGGAGGTGGACCGTGTCTCTCCCTTGGCCTGTGGGCTCCTGGCTCTCTCCCCTGTATAGAGCAAGACCAGAGTACATTGCGATTCATCACAACCCTCACCCATCTCTGTTCTCTGTTCACCTAAGAAATTATGGACCCTCTCTCCTCAGAGGTGTTGTAAAGTGGGGTGTGTGTATGTGTTCCTCAGAGGTGTTGTAAAGCTGTGCGTACGTGTGTGTGCACACAGAGGTGTTGCAAAGCTGTGCGTATGTGTGTGTGTGCAGAGGTGTTGCAAAGCCGGGTGTGTATATGCGTGTGCACCCGTGTGTGAAGGAGCTCTGCTGGCAAGACCTGAGATCTGGGGTGCGTGTGCTGGGATCAGGCCACGTCGTGCTGGGGAGACAGGAGCAGCCCCTCCGCTACAGCAGGCCCCAGGGCGGCTGGAGCTGCCGCCGTGGGCTCACATGGTTCCTGCATCTGCAAACGGAGGCCACATACATGTAAATGTGACGAGAAACCATCTGAAAGCCACTATTTTGAATTGATTTATTTAAATTTTTACAGAAACCTGATTAGAGTTAAGTATGTAATTATAAGTCCAGTAACAATTCTACAAAAATGCACATACAATGCCAGAACTCCTTAAAAGTAACTAATATCGTATTCTTATTTTGCATAAAACATGCATTAATATCAACTGCCACATGTTGGCCAAAATCAGTCTCTACAAGAAGAGACGGTCCAATACAGTCAATAAGAAAACTAGTTGTGAACAACAGGTTTAAAAAAAAAAAAGAGGTTTTCTGGTTAACATGAGAGGAACAGTACCTTTCCTAAAACAAGCCCTTCAGCACTGGGGGTTTGCTTGTGCTGCACAGTGATGCCGAGACTTGGTCCTGACCTGTTGTAAGAAGAAACTTTCTGGTGGTTAAATCATATGCCTGAGATGATAGAGCCTTTCAGGCCATACTGGTATACAACTAGTATCACCTTGCAGAGAGGGGTTCAAAAACCCTCAGGCTTGGAACAGAGAGCTCCCAAGCTGGGGGTGGCGGCCCTCTTGGAGATGCCCGGAGCTCTGGCCCTGGCCACTTCAGCCTTCCACAAGGCCAGCTCAGAGCACACACGCCTCTCCTGTGGCCACAAGATCTTCCCGCTCCACACATCACTCTTCCTGGGGATCTGTAATTAGGAGGTCTGAGGCAGAAAAATGTGAACTGTACTTTTTCTTGAAGGCCTTTGCCTTCTGTAGGCCGAGTTCACCATACTCAGGGATCGGTGGGTACTTATGACTGCTGGACACACACAAAATATTAATATACACTTGTGGCCCCAAAGCCTCAAATGCTTATAGTCACACACCTCAAAGTGTGTCGTCTACCATCAGGAAAGACCATGCTCCTCCAGAGGGAGAGAGCAGCTGAGGGCTCTTGTTTATTGAAAGGTGTTTTCCACACAGACTGAGGGGCTTTAAAGACACTTCAAACCAACTGAAAGGACATCCCCTCAAATATGGGCTTTTATACAACACCCCATGAGGTTCTTCAAAAGAAGATCTCACAGTTATTAGGGACTCAGCTGCAGACTGACATTAGGGACTATTTTTTACTTAAAGCTCACTATCTGCGCGGCCTGGGGCCTTGTCTGGGATCTCCTCCAGTCTGCTTCTCCCAAAACAGGGCACTCACTGGCCCTGCTCCTTACAAGTAGGCTAAGCCAGTATGTTTTTTCTTCAGCACAGATTTAAGGGGGAAATAATTTACTGGGCTTCTAATAACATTTTCTTAACAGAACAATATCAAAATAGGTCTATTCTTAATATATGCTTATGAATATCCCTGATAATATAAAGAAACTCGGAGGACTTTGTAAACCACCAAGATTTCACAGGGTAGTGCCCGGTCTACTTTCTAGGCAGCAGAGAGGGACTAGTCTTGATATAATGGCAGATTTTCTCCAGGAAGCCCTGTGAGCACTACAGTACTGAAATTCTAATATTCTAGAGTCAGTAGATTTGTGAATGACATTTCCACTTTAAATTTATTAGTAAAATTTGTAACAAAGATAGGCTTCCTCAGTCCTGCCATCAGTCAACCTCCTTGCCTGTGACACACATCTAAACCAAAAAGCTGCAGTCCTGGCTAACTCCAGAGGGTCAGCCTAGATGAAGCAAGCTCTGAGGTCCCTTCTAGGCCATGACCAAACCTCAGAAAACAGGGACAAGGGAGAGAAGCAGACCAGGCTTGAGGAAGCTTTGACCCAAGGCACCACGATCAGAGGGGTGAGGGGACCTGTGGAGCTGACAGGAGGGCTTCTGCAACGCTCCTCAAAGCAGGTCCTGGAAGACAGAGGCTGCGGCAGAGTAGACACACTTGGGAGTTAAAAGAACAAATCATTAAGGGGGTAAAAAAAGATGAGTTTACTTTCTCAAAACCAAATCAAACTTCTTGAAAGTTCTGAACAAATAACCCTGGCTAGACTGGGGTGGGGTTGGGGGGCTCAAGTCTGTGGAATGAGTTGCATTTAGCTGAGTCAGAAAGAAGAATGCTGGTTGTGAAATCGGCATAAACATTGTGGCTACTGTCGTTAAGCAGAGTGAAGGAAGCTCAAGGTTGGAGGAGGAAGCGGCCTCTTTTATTCCTGGAACAGGAAGTGGGTCTTCCTCCGCCTGGATAGAAGGCGCTGCACTCCTTTCTAGCTGCAATAATACTGCATCCCATCCACTCTTCTTCTCTTTTTTGACTGAAATTCTTCAAAGAACTGCTGGATGTCCTCTCTCTTAACCACCTGTGGATGGAAAGCAAAGATTAGGAGTGCTGAGTGTGGGTTCCACTGCCACCCTCGGGTTCCTCATTGAAATGAGATGAAAGGGGGACTTCCATGTGGCCCGGTAGTTAGGGATCTGCCTTGCAGTGCAGGGGATGTGGGTTCAATCCCTGGCCGAGGAACTAAGACTCACATACTGTCCAGCACTAGGCCCGAGCGCCACAGCTAGAGAGCCCATGCACAGCAAGGAAAGATCCTGCATAATGCAACTGAGATGCAATGCAGCCAAATACATAATATGTTTTTAAAGGGAGAGATGAAAGCAGTAGCCATCTAACAGGACCATTTGAAGAGCAGATGAGATGTAATGCCTGTGCAAGCCCTGCCTGGTGCAGAGTAGGCTATGAACACTGTCAGCTGAAGACAGCAGTGACAGAACCGCACAAACACCGAGGGCCCTGAGGTCTCTGGAGGACACTGTGCTCCCTCAGGACACGGCTGTCCTGGAATATCCCTCAGTTCCACACAAGCACCCCAGCAAACAAAGGTGGCTTTTTTGACACTTGTGCTCTCTCCTTTATACTGAAGAGAAAAAAAAAGAAGAAACCTCAAAACTCTTCTCTCTTTCAGGAGTCCAAAATTAAAGACATTTGCTATATAAACAGAAAAATAATTGGCAAAAACTATGGAAGCATTACTCTCAGTCAATGGAATATCCATATTATACAATAACAATGAGAAATTTATCTTGAATTTTATTGGAAAAAGGATTAGAGCATCACACAGGACTGTTTATGATTATCAGCAAAATAGAATATTAAAAATAAGAAAATAAGGGGGAATATGGATTAAAAAAGTAAACCGGGATGACCCAGAAGGAGTTCCTGCTTATTCCAAGAGGGAGTTTGTGCCACAGTTGACAGGTTTGTTGATGTGGGTTTTACTTTTTATTGTTTACTTATTTATCAGGATCCTAGTTCCCCGATTGATCAGGGATTGACCAGGGGCAGACCCATGTCTCCTGCTTTCAGACAGGAGTCTTAACCACTGGACCACCAGGGAAGTCCTGATGAGATGTTTAATTACAAAGGCAGCACACTGTTACCAACATGATTTTTAATTTTGTAACACATTCTTATTATCATGAGGAAATAAAGGTGGGGTATGGAGAGAGAAAGAGAAAAAGAAAGTACTGGAATGCAGGGACCAAGAAGGAGAAAGAGAAGGAAAAGAGAAGACAAATACTTGTGTGTAAAGTGAAAACTTCCCCCTCCTCTCCCCAGAAGTGAAAGTACAAACATCCCCAAGTGGCAAAGCCAATGTGAATAACTCACTGGGGTAAGATACTGACTAATCCTTGAAAAAGTTCACATTTTGTCAGTATTCTGCCAGACTGGTAGCTGACACTGACAATAAGCTGGAAGTCAACCAGTGGGAATGAAAACCCCTCACAGACTCAAGATGGAGACGGCCAACACACACTGAGGCCACCGCAGCTCAGAGCGCTGAGCGGCTGGGCTTAGGAATGTCCACTGTCAAACGCTAACAGGTAGGATATCAGGGAGTTCCGACGTGAAGCCTCTGTCCCTCACTTGGATCACAGACATTACACACCGAAAGGCAATGCAAGGAAACCATTTCTCTGGCAAGGATATAGTAGGAGGAGACTTAAGAGCCCACAAACTATAGAGTGTGTCATTTTTAGTTTCCAGACCTCCTCAAATGGTCACAGCCAACATAAAGAGTAGAAATGTTAAAGAACGTATGTTTACTAAGTCACTAAGTTGTGTCCAACTCTTCTGCGACCCCATGGACTGTCGCCTGCCAGGCTCCTCTGTCCATGGGATTCTCCAGGCAAGAATACTGGAGTGGGTTGCCATTTCCTTCTCCAGGTGATCTTCCCCACCCAGGGATCGAACCTACATCTCCTATATTGGCAGGCCAGTTCTTTACTACTGAGCCACTGGAGAAGCCCTAAAAATACTTGGGTCCAATAGTAAAATCATTTTATTGGTTTGTCTCAGAAAATGTGTAGTTTCTAAGTCTTAAGTCAGACAGAAACATTAAATAAAGAGCAGGCCATTATTTGACAACATCCAGACCTTATTATGAAAAAGAAAAAGAAAAAAAAGGAAACAAACGAAAAATAGACCATATTATGGACAAACACAACCAAAGCAGACAAGCTTTATGACAACTTAAGGTGTTTGTTTGTAAAGATCTAGTTAGTAATGTTGAAAACAAACGATAAAAAATATTTTTTCTGTCTTTCAAACCATCACATAGGATTTAAAAATTACCTCAGACTCATTAAGAATGGCTCCAGTGATAATAAAGATCCATATGTTGAAGACAGGTGTGAATACTCTGGATAAAATTGTTTCAAATGTGAAAAGCAAAAGACACCACACCTACTTTTTTCTTGTGCGTGATTTTAAGTGTGTGTGAAACAAAATCAATAATGAGCACAGCAATCACACACTACACAGAAGCAGAGGCACAAGTGCACGCGCTGACACTGCTGACTGACAGCTGGGAGGCCTGAACGGCCACTGACAGTGCCAAGCTCAAACAGTTACACCCGTGGACGCCTGGAGCTCCAGTGCGAGAAGGCGGAGCCTGCGTTAAGCAGAAGACAGCTTCTGCCACAGAAATGAGAATAACTGACAGGTAAGAGCTGCTGGGACACAAAAGGACATCCACAGGGACAATGAGGAACATTCTCTGAAAACGAGCAAACCATCTCAGAAGGCTCTTTACCCTCAGACTCCACAATTCATTCTGCCGCAAGGCAGCAGTGCCAGCCATCCAGGCAGCTACAAGTCCTTCCCACGTTGATGAGAAAGCACTCGGCCTGCAAAGACTTCTCCCAAGAAAGCAAGTCTCAGGGCATGTCCTAAGTGTCTGTTAGATCCAGGTCTGACTGCGTTAGTCTGTCTGGCGGTAGCAGAGCAGAACATTTACTGTCTAGAAGGACAACTGTAGGCCATGAAGAGAAAAGTTAAGTTTTATTTTATATCTCCCTTTCAAAGATAGAAAAGTATTTTAGAAAAAAATCCCATCATAAACACATATGAGTAGTAAAGAGTTAGAAATTAGAAAGTATTTGAAAATTCATCTGGAGAACTATTTTAAAAGATTAGACATTGTAGGGACTCCCCTAGTGGTCCCTACAATGTTAACCCTACAGTGGTTAAGAATTCACCTTCCAATGCAGGGGATGTGGGTTTGATCCCTGGTTTAGGGTATAAAAGCCCCTGTTAAAAATAAAGCTACGGGCCTTGCTCACCAACGCTTGGTCTCCCCATGTCATTCTTTCTTTTAACTTCCAGCTGAGTCTCCATCTGGAGCGCGGAACCCACCACGCTTACTAATCATGCCTGGGCTTCTAAGACCCACTCGAGAAGGTGTCTAGGGTGAGACACCTTCCGCTATTCGAGAGGGCGCCTGCGGCCTACGTAAGTGGTGCAAACTTCTTGTCTTGAAGTTTTATTGGTCTCCCGCGTAAACCAAGCTACTCAGCTTCTTCTCTCCACTGAATTTTCCTACTGAGCTATCCTCATTCTATTGTTCTCTATATCTCTAATTAGCATATAAATAGTCGCCGACATGGCATGGCATGGCAACCCTCTCCAGCATTCTTGCCTGGAGAATCCCCAGGGACGCAGGAGCCTGGCCAGTTACAGTCCTTGGGGTCTCAAAGAGTTGGACACGACTGAGCGACACAGCACAGCACAGCACACAGGTATATACACAAAGAAAACAAAAACACTAATTCAAAAAGATACATGCATCTCAATGTTCAGAGCAGCATTATTTATAATAACCAAGATATGGAAGCACCCTAAGTGTCCATCAAGAGATGAATGGTTAAAAAAGATGCTGTATGTATATACACACAAACACACACACCAAGGGAATATAGCTAATATTTTATGATGATTTTAAAAGGAGTATAACCTATAAAAATATTGAATTATTATGCTGTACACTTGAAAGTAACAATAAATCTGTAAATCAACTGCACTTCAAAAAAAAAGAAACTTTATTCAAAACATACAGGGCTATGATTAAAATTCGTTAACTCTACTTACTGTGCCTTCATCAGCAAATCTCTTGAGATAGTCTTTAAGTTCAGTCTTCAAGTCATTGTATTCTAAATCAAAACAACAAAGCAAAGGACAAGGACACAAACTTCAGACAATCCATTTGCATTTAGGAACAAAAGATTTCCTGACCATTAACATTTGAGTATTTTAATAGTTTAATCTATTTTTCTTCAAGTGAAATCTGCATACAGATTTGTTCTCAATTTCTCCCCAATTCCCTCACTTTGACATCTGGGAACCCTCTTTCATTAAATAAACCCTCGAGGAACAGATACTCCCACTCCCAAAAAGACTGTTGTTTAAGTCGCTATGTCTTATCCAACCCTTTGCAACCCCAAGAACTACAGCATGGCAGGCTTCCCTGTCCTTCACTATCTCCCGGAGCTTGCTCAAACTCATGTCCATTGAGTCAGTGATGCCATCCAACCATCTCTCCTCTTGCCCTCAGTCTTTCCCAGCATCAGGGTCTTTTCCAATGAGTTGGCTCTTTGCACCAGCTGGCCAAAGTACTGGAGCTTCAGCTTCAGCATCAGTCCTCCCAGTGAATATTCAGGGTTGATTTCCTTTAGGATTGACTGGTTTGATCTCCTCACAGTCCAAGGGATTCTCAAGTCTTCTCCAGCACCATGATTCGAAAGCATCAATTCTTTTGGCACTCAGCCTGCTTTATGGTCTAACTCTCACATTCATACGTGACTACTGGAAAAACCATAGCTTTGACTCTATAGGCCTTTGTCAGCAAAGTCAAGTCTCCACTTTGAAATATGCTATCTAGATCTGTAATAGCTTTTCTGCCAAGGAGCAAGCGTCTTTTAATTCTGTGGCTGCAGACCCTGTCTGTAGTGATTTTGGAGCCCAAGAAAATAAAATCTGTCGCTACAGCTGAGAATTTTTTAAAAGGTTTCCCATCTGTCTATAATTCTATTGCTCAAGTATCTTGGACTTGTCAAACATTAAGTTTTAAAACTCATCTCACTTAATAAATTATATTATATACATGGGAACTTGAGGGTTATATCCCTCAAGTTATAGACTCTATCCCCAAAAAGCTTTTAGTCTAATAAAGGCAAAAGGAAATTAATCAAATAGTTACATGTACAAGACAGAAATAACCACTGTCAAAAAAGGGGTACAAAAGTAGAAACTGTCTAGGACAGAAATCATGAAAATAAGTTGGGCATGCTGGGGGAAAAAATGTAAAAGCCTGCAATTAAGGGTTTGGGAATATTTTCCCCTCTAGTGGGTTTCCTGTGAACCACTGAAGCATCTCAACAACTGTCAAAAAGATGGCATGTAATGTTCAATGAAAACTGCTTCAATGGATGGAAAAAGAAATTGATTTCCTCTTATTCTGTACTTATACATCTACCCTTAATCAAAATAGCATGCTATGGTTTCTCAAGCATGCAATTATTCTAGCATTTAACCCTGACTCAATGGAAATAGTAGCTAAATACTCAGCAATGTTACAATCAAGCAAGTATAAGTGAGGCTTACTATATAATTCCAAATTTAAACCATTTTTAGTTGTCCTCCTTCTATATAATTTTTTTAATGGTAAAGGAAACTTCATGAACTTTATGAATTTTCACAAACAATATTTACCACAAATAAGTTCCACTTGCTGGACTCTGTTCATGCTATTAAGGGTGTCCATTAGAGGGTCTCTCCTGTCAGTTGCCTGGTCAACCTTGCCTTTGTTTTCATAAGCCAGAACTGTGTCATATTCATCTGTCAGGAACAGGACATCTAGATCGCCATACATTTTCTTTAAAAAATAAAACCAGTTTTCCCCATTAGAACTGTATGTCATTCTCAGAAAGTCGACCTCATGAGAATCACCAAAAATTTGTTTAAGTTTTCTAATATCCAGAAAACCCCCAGCCTTTCAGCAGAGTTGCTTGAAGGATTTATTCTTTCTGCCCAAATTTCTCTTAGAAATCTCCCAACTTCCAGTGGATGCTGTAAGATCTAAGAGATTTTTATTTAAAAACCAACTTACTGTAACTTTCAAGAAATTTGTGTTTCCAAGTAATTCTATGATATAGAAAAGCTATTTTCCACTGAAATGAAGATAAATAAGAAGTACTGCATCGTTCTTAATTGCTTCCATAAACATTCAGACTGCAAACACTAATTCATAAATTTGCTTAACATTAAAAAAAAAAAACTTACGTTCCCTATACTCTAATATCAATTTCATAAATAAACTTTCCAGGTGTTCTTATTTTAGGCATCTGTCCACAAAACACTTGATGCTGAACATGATCTGCTACTTACCATACAGTCTTTGCAGGTACACAACTTGCTCCTCCAGTTCAGGGGCCAATAGGTGGCAGTGTCTTTCTTTATAAACTGCTTAGCTTTAAGCTCCTCAAGTTTGCAGCCAGACTGTGATTCTGTGTTGAGATGTTGATTCTGAAATGCTTTCTGAAATTAAGTTTTGAAGTGTGTATTTTAAACCATCATCGTTTTCAAAGTTTAGATTTTGTAAAAGAATTTCTTTTAGGCAAAAGGTACAACTGAAATCCAAAGCTACATAGCTTACAGAATTAATTTTGCTCAAGTTTTATTTCTTTTACAGCTCAGATTTCATTTTGTTACCTGGAGATCAGATTCAGAACTAGAGCTGGTACATGGTTCGTTTGTCTGCTCTGCTTTAACTTCCTTCACAATAGCCTTTCCATGTTCTGGAACATCCTCTTCGAGGGCATTATCTTGATGAGCTCCATTTTCAGTTTTGATAACTTCTTGATCACCTACTCCATCAACATTCAGCACCAACCCATCATCTTCAGTAGTTACTTTTGTTACTGTAGGTTCAATGAAAACACACACACACACACACACATCCACACCAGTGAGACAATGAAATCACTTAGTTTGATTAAAAAATACTTCAGAATCTGGAAAAGGAGAGAGTTAACCTTAATCTCTGGAATAATGAGAAAGGAAATAACACTTTTTTAGGTTATGCCTGCCTATTCTAAAGTGTCAAATAACAGAAAATTTAAAAATATCAATCACTAGTGGGAAGGGTGGGTTCAAGAGGGAAGGGATATATGTGGCTCAGTGGTAAAGAATCTGTCTGCCAATGCACGAGATGCAGGAGATGCAGGTTCAATCCCTGGGTCAGGAAGATCCCCTGGAGGAGGAACTGGCAACCCACTCCAATATTCTTGCCTGGAAAATCCCATGAACAAAGCCTGGCAGGCTACAGTCTGTGGGGTCACAAAGAGTCGGACATGACTGAGCAACTGAGTATGCATGCATGTGCAACATACACTGCAGAGGCACTCAGCTGACACTCTTCACTGTATAGCAGAAATTAACACAACACTGTCAAGTAATTACACTCTAGTAAAAAACAAAATGTGAACCAAGAACAGAAAAAAAACCATCTGGAAAAAAGAGCTAAAAAAAATATATCAATCACTATTTAAACATTTTATATGTAAATGAGAAAGGAAAATACTATAGATGTTAAAGACCCAAGGACACCAAAGAAGCAAGAGGCAATAGGAAGAGATTTAGCTGCAAACACAGGAGAAGGGTAGTTTTGCAAAGACAACAGCTTTTCTTTATGCGAGGAGGAAATTAGAAAGGACGCTTGCAGGGACAGAAATAACAGAGAACAGAGAAATGACAAGGGAACTCACACTGCAGGATGGCTTTTCAGTTTATTAGGAAATGAGGCCATCTGCTGACAGGGAAGGAAATGAAGAAGGGGCAGAGGGGAAGGGTTAAGAAAATCCAGTGAATGAGAAAAAGATTCAGGTCCAGCAGAAAGTGAGACGTAATTGAAAAGGATATGAACAGGCTGATTTGTGCTGATGTATGGTATAAACCAACACAGTAATTATAAAGCAATTATCCTTCAATTAAAAATAAATAAATTTTTAAAAAACACACACACAGAAAAAAGCATATGAACAGAAAGAGGACACACCAAGTACAAGAACTTGGAGACAAAACAAAAACGCAGGATGCTGCTTGAGGTTTGTATGGTGAAGTGCTCCCTAAAGGTGAGAAGGGCAAAAAATTATGAGGCTGGAACAACAGATACTATGAAGTACTACCATTTAAAAAATAAACACATATAATATTAAGAGTAAAATAAAGTATTTCATACTCAAGAACATTCATTACTAATTAGTGGTTTGGGTCAATTTCTCAGAGTACAGTAAAAGCATTAGATGGCAAACCGTCACCACCTCCCCCTCGACCAGTAGCATGTCTTATATCTAAGAACAACTTGTTTGGGTTCTGTTATCTTTCAAAATCCCCTTAAAAACTGCTTTCTCCATTTTCTCCAATTCTGGTCTCATCCATATTCTGCATCATGCCATTTAAGTACAAATTGGTTCTTGGCAGTCACCCAATCTATCTATAAGCACCTTGTGGAGAAGGAACAGATCTTATACTTTATACTTTTTTCTATACCTCAGAGTCCCTTAAAAATGGAACTCTGTTCAATGTTATGTGGCAGCCTGGATGGAAGGAGAGTTTGGGGAAGAATGGATACATGTATACGTATGGCTGAGTCCCTTTGCTGTTCACCTGAAACTATCACAGCATTGTTTGTTAGCCATTCCCCGGTACAAAATAAAAAGTTTAAAAATAAACCCCATAAAATAAAGTAAAAGTACACAGTGAAAAACATAGTAGCTACAACTTACTGAACAAATTGTACTGATTTGTACTGTACTGAACATACGGCCCAAGTTGGAGGCATGGCAACTCCACAGAGACTCTTACCTGCCAGCTGTGCAGCGTAAGCCCACAAGAAAGAACAGCGCTTCATGCAAGCCTGGCACACCATCTCTTGGAAATCCCCACTCTCAGGAGGAATGGCGCCAAGATGCTGTGAACACAGAAAACCTAGTTATTTTCCTTGTGATCACCAAGTTGTCCAAAAAGTTCATTATTTTATAAAATATTGCCAACAGTACATTGATCATATCGCTATAGTATTTTTTAGAAGGGTAGTGATAATGTGAAATATAATTTAATTCCAAAAGACAAGATTTTGGGGGGACTTCCCTGGTGACCCAGTGGCTAAGACTCTGTTTCCAATGCCAAGGGCTTCGGTTCAGTCCCTGGTTAGGAAAGTAGATTCCATATGCCACAACTAAGATCAGACTCAGCCAAATAAATAAATATTAAAAAAAAAAGACAAGATATTTTCTTTTTGTAAAGACAATGGGATTAAAAGGTCAAAGCTCTTCTCACCCTTCCATGGAACCAATCTTCACAGACTATACACTGGATCATCTCATCTGGAATCTAACATAGAAAAGCAATTTGTTTATTAATGATTACAGTGAATTCATGGGGTTCTCAAGACAAGAACACTGCCATTCCCTTCTCCAGGGAAGCCCAGAGTGCTGCAGTCCATGGGGTTGCAAAGAGTCAAGCATGACTGAGCGACTGAACTGACTGACAATGAACTCTGGAATATCAAAGTAAATCTGGCACACACTAGAATCAGATATTAAATAATTCTCTACCAATTCTGTAAGGCCACTATCCACATGCAAAAAGTCAAGGAGACATGGAGAAACAGCAATTCAAGGGGTCAAAGAAGTTCTTTCTCCATGAACTGGGGTTACAAAAGGATTACATTGAGATAAGCACTTTGTGAGTAATTATCAAAACTTTCGTATCAGTTACTTACGATCTGATTCCCACAAAACTTTATGAATAAGTAATATATTTTCATTTTACACATAAACCCAGGCCCAGGGAGGTAATGTGAATTGTAGCAAGGTGCACAGTGAATTACAGAATTTTGCCTTTGTCAAAAAGAAAAGGAAACTAGAAATTAAAGTACACATTCACTCACTTATATGTGCACAGAAAAAGGTCTGAAAATATATACACCAAAAGTGTTAACAGTCGTTATGTCTAGGAGGTAAGAAGGTACAGGAATGAGGAAGAATAAAAATTCTTTTAAAATTTTGCATACACCTCTAATTGAAGTTTTTAAGAGAATCCAGTTTGTGCACCCTATTTTCTCTCCTTGCAGGAATGCGAGAAGTTGAAGGTCATTTTTCTGGAAAGTATTCAGAGAAAAGGAGCAAACAGGCAGGCAAAGAGAGGGAAGAAGGGAAAAAGTTCTGGCCTTGATAAAGTCCTGTCCAATATTTCTCATGAGGTAAGAAATAGAAAAATAGTTGGGCTCTGTACTACTTGTAGCTTTAGGTCAGAGTCAAAAGAAGGGATAAATCTAGAATACTTTCACAATCCCCAAATCCCTGCTGAACAGCTAAAGGGCCAAATATGACAAGAGGCTGGGGAGTGAAGGCTGGAGATGACACAGTCCTGGTGCTGACCTCCAAATCTCTTACCTCATCTTCAGGATCAGGGTAAGGTCTCTTGCAAATGCAGTACAATCCAAAAAAGTTGTCATTGTACTTATTGCCAGAATTTATCTTTGCTTTGTCCTGAAAGATATTAATTTCAATATAAAACATGGCCTAACTTTATAATTTCATGCATCATGGAATTTATGCATTCAATAAATTTGTGCACTAAATATCTGTACCACCCCCTCCCCTGGAAGCTAGTCTTCAAAGTACAAGGGGAAAAAATTCATCCTATAAAGTTAACACTTTCTCCAGGATACAAGGAAAAAATAAAATTTATTTTCTATACCTTCTTTGTACCAATTGGGGGAGAATGAATCACAAATATTAACTATCAATCTATGGAAGCTGACACTGGTCTAGAATTTCAAGATATTTCTTAATGCCCAGCTATGATAGTTAAAGCCCCCAAATTACTAGGAGGTGAAAAGTAGGCAAAGAAGTTGCCTAAAAATAAGGAGGGAAAGAGCACGATAACTTTAGTAATTAGGATTGAATACAGTAAAGTCCCTTATTTTCTGTTTCATTTTTGGCATTTCACTGAAAGTTATTGTAGAAGATAGTCTTTATTATCCAAAAAGCAGTGAAAAACTTTTGCAAAAGCCCATGCTCATTACTGCCCAGTTTTATTTATTCAGTTTTAAAAGTCATACCCTTTTCTTTAAAAAGCCTTAGAGCATGAGCACAATCAACACAACTGAACCTGAATCACTTTAGAACACTACCCCCAAAGCCTTTCATATTAATTACAATCTATAGGTAGGCTCTGAACAGGTTACTTAGCTTTCCAACAAATAAATAAATGGGGTACAGTCTAACACTGATTTGCTCATTTGCAAAGAAGAAGCACAGAACTTCCTTTTTGAAAATTCTTGGTTTTTATCCCCTAGGACAAATACCAATCTTAGCTACTTTTCATGCATTTATCGTTTGCTGTGCTTACTTACAGGAAATAATTTGCATTCCAAATTTTTAAACTTGCTGTTTCCGCAATCACAACGAAAATTTCTGAAAGAAAGGAGGAAAAGCCAATTTTAATTTTTCTTCTAAATTTAAAGACTACTCTTTACATTCATATCATAGCCTCTTCCCTTTCACCTGGCTTCTAGGACCTAAAAATTGGACTTGGTTGTTGTTCATGTATCCAACCCGCAACTTTCCCAAGCATATTACAATAAAATATTTAATAATTCTATAAATTAACATGTGTGTGCTGTGTGCCCAGTCGTGTCTGACTCTTTGCGATCCCATGGACCGTTGCCCACCAGGCTCCCCTGTCCATGGAATTGTCCAGGTAAGAATACTGGAGTGGACTGCCATTTCCTTCTCCAAGAAATTAACATGCATAAAGACAAATATCTGTATCTCTCACACACACACATAAAACAGTGACAGAATAGCAGGAGTGGTCTGAGTTTGCCCCATAATTATATTTTAAAAGGTCCCCTGGAAAAACTGTTCTTTCCGATTATATTATATAAAACAGTTGCATTAAATTTTACCAGGGCACAACTACTTTGAATGCAAAAACATGATTAAGAAAAAAAGTGCAACTGGAAAAGAATCTAAATATTTGAAAACCATCTAGCATCTATCTCTGACCATTTTACCTTTTTGTGTACAGCTCAAATAGTTTATGACTTCCATGACATTCATAACTGCAAGCCAGGCAAATTCCTGCTGGTTCTTCGCCCTCTGGAGTGCAGGTACTGCAGGCATACAGTGCTTGTCTCTTTACTGAACCCTAAAAGACAGCCCCAAAATGGAAAAAGACAGAAAACTGATGAGACATTGGCAGAGCGACCTAATGCCCATACTACGATCTGAGACATAACTGAAATCAGATTATCTGTGGTCAAGATCTTCCTGTAAAAGCCACTGAGACTAATAAAAAAGCATATACAACAGAATCCCAAAACATGGTTGCAGGTTTCATACACGTTTCATATAACTTTTTCTCAAAGTGATAGAACTTAACATTTTCAGTCAGCTGTGAATAAGCCAGTCTACTTAACTATTTTAACACATGAAAATACAGGAGAATGTGTGTAAGCTTATGTAAGGAATAATCATACTTTAATTTTGGAATATGCTTGTGATTCCACCAAAGAGAACACCAATGTATTAAATGAATCCCTTTGATTTTAAGATGTATGCTGACATATTTAGAGTTGAAGTGTCATGGTCTGAAATTTATTTTCAACTGGTTCGGGAAAAAAAACCAAAGTATATTACAGTGAAGAAGTAAAAGATAAAACAAATGTGGTAAAATGTTAAAAAGTGAATATATGTGAAGATACACAGATGTTCATAATATTATTCTTTCATTTTAACTGTAGACTTTAAATGTTTCAAAATAAAAAGTTTAAAGAAAAGCAAATCTTGATAATGGCTGCCATCTTCCGGGAAGAAGGGAGTCCCAGGAAAGCTTCTGTGATGCTGGTAATGTTCTATCTCTTGATCTGGGTGGTACACACCTGCTGGTGTTTTCGGTTTTGCTTTCCCAAGACTTATACGTGGTTTCTGCACTTTTCCACATATTTTACAACAATACAAAAAAAAATTTTAAGGAAGTCTGTTTTAAAAATCTAAGTACGTTTCAAAAATAACGTACAGACTTTTTTAAAAAAGGCAAAAAGAGAAAAAGTTGTTTCAGTGGCGACCAAAGGTTTTAAAATATCAGCCAACATTAAATACCTCTGATACCAGGTGTATTAAAAAAAAAAATCTAACCACTGTGCAGTGTAAACTCAACTGGTCATTGATGACAACTGGTATTGTGATCTCAGGCCACACCACATAAAGACCCCACGTCTCTCTCCCCATCCTGCAATGTTCCACTCCACCGGCCTGGAAGGCAACCTCTTCTTCCTATCAAGCATTATCTCTCATTAGTTTTCTTCTACCACCTTTCTCCATTTTTGAACCTAGAAACAGAATGAGTCACCAAACACTACGTCACACCCCCTTCAGTCCTTGTTCCCACCATTTTCCGAATGCCATCTCTCCTCCTCTCCTCCCCTTTCCTTAGACAGTGCCAACAACTGTTCGGGTTCCGGTCTATCCCCCTGGGGGGCCGACTGCAGACAGACGTGGTACTTGCTTCCTCTCGCCAAAAAACCAGCTAGCACTTGTCAAACTAAATTGCAGAGGAACCAGCTGTCCAGGAGTCCAGCCTACGCGGAGAGATTTTCAAATCCAGAGCCCTCTCCTTTAACTCTGCTTTGACTCTCCCGTTTAGTACCCAGCAAATACTCTGAGGATGGGAAAAGTAGGGACAAAAATACTCAGGATGTGAAAGGTCACGGGGTTGGTTTGGTGAAAAGCGGCAGGGGCACCAAGAGACGAGGAAGGAAGGAAAGAGCAGCCGCTCCGGGGCCAAAACCGGAGAAACGTCGGGGGCCGGAGAGAGGAAAATCGAGAAAGGAGGGGCGTCCTGCTGGCCACAGGTTAGGATGGGGGCTCAGGAGACTAAGGGTAAAAGGGCACCTGGGCCTGGGATGGGGACTCCTACGACCAACAGCTGAGCCGGACCACCACGGGGTGCCGGCCGCGGCCGGCGGGAAAAGAGAGGGTAAGGCGGGTGGGCAAAGGGAGGTTGAGGGGAGCCTGGGGGAGGCGAGGCCCGGGCCGCGCGCCCACCTGCGAGTAGGAGCACTTCTCCGAGTCACTGCCCCCCAGGACGGCGCAAGCCTCATTCTCCAGCTCCTCGTCCTCCTCAAGTACATCGACCAACGATACCACGGGCTCCAACTCCGACTGTCGCCCAGCTGGCTCCTCTGCTCCGGCCATCCTCAACTGTCACCCGGACCGCCGATCAGCCCCGGCGGAGGCGGGAAAAGCGTCCGCGAGGGGCGGGGCCGGAGGAGGCGGGGCCACGGTGCCAGACACCAATCCCAAAGACAGGGAGCGAAGGAAGGGGGAGGAGCGACTTCCGACAATCGGAAGTCAAGCCTGTCCCTTCTCCGCGCCTGCGCCCGCGGCGGGCTGGTTTCCGTTTCCGGTGGCGCCTCATTGTGGCGCGCTCCTGAAGCGTAGCGGTCGCTATGGAGCTGTTGGGCGAGTACGTCGGACTGGAAGGGCGGCGACAGCAGCTACGGGTGCCCTGTGAGGCGCCGGGCGTCACCGACCCTTTCCAGAGCTTGTTGTCCGGTGTGGCTCAGATGAGGGAGCTGGTGACTGAGCTCTTCGGCTCTCAGGTACAGCAGGAAGCACAGGACCGGGTGACGGCGGCTCCCGACGAGGCCTTGGACGGTGAGCTCTGAGACGGTTCTGGGAGCGACAGGAGGGCGGGCAGGGGCGCCCGGAGTGGGAGAAATTTCCTCAGGGAACCTGTGTAGAGCGACAAACTTGGAGAAGGTGAGCCTTGGGGGAAGAATTCCAAATTAAAAATTTTAGCTGTTTTCGCCAAATTTGGGCGGTACCTGGACTCATTTAGCAGGACTGCTTTTCACGATTCTCTTTTCATTTATGTCACACAAAAAAGTACTGAACGCCTACGGCCCTGTGCCAGTCCCTGGGCTGAACTCTGGAGAAAGAATGAAGTGAATGCGACTCAGTTCCTGTTCTTGTGGAACTCTGTGGGAGGTTAGACAGACAAACATTAAAGAGTAGAAGGAATGACCCTAGACTTCTCTGTAACTATTGCAAACCTGGAGAACCCAAGAAGGCTTCAGAGAGAACATGACTTCTAAGCTGGGCTTAGATGGATGGAAAGGAATTTTCCCAGGCGTGAATTTACAAATATGTTTGGAAAACTGCCATCTATTACAGAATAGGAACAGGTTCTGAAGATTGGAATAGATTTCAGATGAAAAAGGCTTCACTGTCAGGCACTCCCTTCATTTCCCAATGTGGTAGGTGCAGTTTGAAAGCAGAAATGGAAAATTTAACTGTATTCTTAAGTCTTGTCTTGAATACCCTGAGGTGAAGAACCTAAGAACTAAATATTGGAATTAGGGGTTACTTCCCCTGTTGTCATTGTTGAGGTTCAGTCACTCAGTTGTGTCCAATGCTGCAACTCCATGGACTGTAGCACACCAGGCTTCTCTGTCCTTCTCTGTCTCCCAGAGTTTGCTCAAATTCATGTACATTTAAACTGCAGTGCCATCCAGCCATCTCATCCTTTGTCTCCCCCTTCTCCTTCTGCCCTCAATCTTTCCTAGCAGCAGTCTTTTCCAGTGAGTCAGCTCTTTACATCAGGTGGCCAAATTATTGGAGCTTCAGCTTCAGCATCAGTCCATCCAATGAATATTCAGGGTTGATTTCCTTTAGGATTAACAGATTTCATCTCCTTGTCATCCAAGGGACCCTCAAGAGTCTTCTCCAGTACCACAGTTCAAAAGCATCAATTCTTCGGCACTCAGCCTTCTTTATGGACCAACCCTCACATCTGTACATGACTACTGGAAAAACCATAGCTTTGACTATACAGACTTTTGTCATCAGAGTGATGTCTCTGCTTTTAATACACTGTCTAGGTTTGTCATAGGTTTCCTTCCAAGGATCAAGTGTCTTAATTTCATGGCTACAGTCACTGTCTGCAGTGATTTTGGAGCCCAAGAAAATAAAATCTGTCACTGCTTCCACTTTTTCCCCTTCTATTTGTCATGAAGTGATGGGACTGGGTGCCATGATCTTTGTCTTTGAGTGTTGAGTTTTAAGCCAGCTTCTTCACTCTCCTCTCAGCTTCATCAAGAGTCTCTTTAGTTCCTCTTCACTTTCTGCTATTAAGGTCCTGTTATTTGTGTATCTGATGTTATTGATATTTCTCCTGGCACTCTTGATTCCAGCTTGTGCTTTCTCCAGCTTGGAATAAGCAGAGTGACAATATATAGCTTTGATGTACTCCCTTCCCAATTTTGAACAAGTTTGTTGTTTCCTGTCTAGTTCTAACTGTTGCTTCTTGACCCGCATACGGTTTTGGGATTGGAATAAAAACTGACTTTTTCCAGTTCTCTGGCCACTGCTGAGTTTTCCAGATTTGCTGACATGTCAAACAGCATCATCTTTTAGGATTCTAAATAGCTCAGCTGGAGTTTCATCACCTCCATTAGGTTTGTTCGTAGTCCTAAGGTCCACTTGACTCCAGGATATCCAGCTCTAGGTGAGTGACCACACCATTGTAGTTATCTGTGTCATTAAGACTTTTCTTGTATAGTTCTTCTGTGTAGTCTTGCCACCTCTTAACCTCTTCTGCTTCTGTTAGGTCCTTATCATTTCTGTCCTTTTATCGTGCCCATCTTTGCATGAAATGTTCCCTTGGTGTCTCCAATTTTCTTGAAGAGATCTGTCTTTCCCATTCTATTATTTTCTGTTTCTTTGCATTGTTCATTAAGAAGGCTTTCTTATCTCTCCTTAATATTCTTTGGAACTCTGCATTCAGAAGGGTATATCTTTCTCTTTCTCCCTTGCTTTTCACCTGTCTTCTTTCCTCAGCTCTTTGTAAAGCCTCCTTGGACAACCACTTTACCTTCTTGCATTTTCCTTTTACTTTGGAATGGTTTTGGTCACTGCCTACTGCACAGTGTCACAAACCTCCATCCATAGTTCTTCAGGCACTCTGTCTGCAAATCTCATTGCTTGAATCTATTTGTCACCTCCACTGTATAATCATAAGGGATTTCATATAGGTCATACTTGAATGGCCTAGTGATTTTTCCCTACTTTCTTCCATTTAAGCATGAATTTTATAATAAGGAGTTTATGATATGAGCCACAGTCAGCTCCAGATCATGACTGTGTGGAGGTTCTCCATCTAAAGTTGCAAAGAACATAATCAGTCTGATTTCAGTATTGACCATATAGTGATGTCCATGTGTAGAGGCATCTCTTGGATTATTGGAAAAAGGTGTTTGCTACGACCAGCATGTTCTCTTGACAGTACTCTTAACCTTTGCCCTGCTTCATTTTGTACTCCAAGGCCAAACTTGCCTGTTTCTCCAGGTATCTCTTGACTTCCTGCTTTTACATTCCAGTCCCCTATGATGAAAAGGACATCATTTTTGATATTAGTTCTAGAAGTTGTAGGTCTTCATACAACCAGTCAACTTTAGCTTCTTTAGCATCAGTGGTTGAGACATTGAGTTGGACTACTGTGATGTTGACTGGTTTGCCTTGGAAACGAACCGAGAGCATTCTGTCGTTTTTGAGATTGCACCCAAGTACTGCATTTCAGACTCTTTTGTTGACTATGAGGGCTACTTCATTTCTTTCCAAAGGATTCTTGACCACAGTAGTAGATATAATGGTCATCTGAATTAAATTCACCCATTCCCGTCCATTTTAGTTCCTGATTCCTAAAATGTCGATGTTCACTCTTGTCATTTCCTACTTGACTGTGTCCAGTTTACCTTCCAAACATTCCTGGTTTCTATACAATATTGTTCTTTACAACATCAGACTTTACTTTCACCACCAGACACATCCACAGCTGAGCATCATTCCCGCTTTAGCCCAGCTGCTTCATTCTTTCTGGGGCTATTAGTAATTGCCCTCTGTAGGGCAATTACTGCCCCCTTCCCCAGTAGCATATTGGACACCTTGCAACCTGGGGGCTCATCTTCAAGTGTCATCTTTTTGCCTTTTCATACTGTCCATGGGGTTCTCTGGGCAAGAGTACTGGAGTGGATTGGCATTTCCTTCTGCAGTGGACCATGTTTTATCAGAATTCTTCACTATGACACATCCATCTTGGGTGGCACTGTGCAGCATGGCTCGCAGCTTCATTGAATAACGCAAGCCCCTTCACCATGACAAGGCTGTGATCATGAAGGTGTAACTCCTCTGTAGAGGAGCTTAAACTGTACTGTACTTTCCTTTTCTTTCCATCTTGTTTACATCTTGATAGTGCCAGATAATATGATGGAACCAACTCAGAATATTATGTGAATTTCAAACAGTAGATTGTTTCCATTAGCATGAAGTCCTGGTTCTTGGCTCCAAAAGATCCTCTCGAAACTGTTGAAAATGCTGTCATTGGAATAAGGACAAGTATAGATGGAGCCATTTAAAAAAATGGCTTGCTGGAAAAATAACTTCTACCTTTTCTGCTAATAGTGGGTCAGTAATATCTTCATACAAGAGGACATGCTTTTGTATGTTTAACAAAGTCCCCAAAGTGTTTCAGTTTGAACTTCCTTTGTTGAAAATGGTAGAGGGACTTCCCTGGCGGTCCACTGGTTAAGACTATATGCTTCCACTGCAGGAAGCACGGGTTTGATCCCTGGTTGGGGAACTAAGATCCCTCATGCCCTGTGGTGCAGCCCAGGAAAAAAAAGTGATAGAGATTAAAATGATGAATTTTATCTTATATAAATCATATCTCAATTAACAAGTACAAAATTTTTTAAATGTAAATATTACAAAAGTGATAGAATGCAATACTAAAATGACAAATGGTGATCATTTTGTATGTACAGAAATATTGAGTCATGGTGTTGTACACCTGGTACTAACAGTGTTGTGGGTCAGCTATACTTCAGTTGAAAAAATTATCATCATAGTGACCAAAAAAGACAATCCAGTTGCCAGGTGTGCAGAAAACTTGAAGAGACAGTGCTCCAAATAAGATATACAAATGGCCAATAAGCACATGATGCTGAACATCACTGGCTTTTAGAGAAAGGCGAATCAAAGCCACAATAACATAGCGTGTCATACCCACCAGGAAGGCTATAAAGAACAGTAACACGTGTTTTGACTAGGATGTGAAGAAATTGGAGCCCTCATACGTTGCTGGTGGAAACGTAAAATGGGGTACCTTCTTTGGAAAACACTTTGATAGTTCCTCAGAAAAGTTAAATGTAAAATTATCATTCGACCCAACAATTCTAGTCCTAGAGATTCTTAGTTCCACTCCAAGTTCTCCCAAGACAGCTGGAAAAATGTTCCCATAAAAACAAATGCGCATGTGTTCATAGCTGCATCATTGATAGTAGCTAAAAAGTAGAAATAACACAAATATCCATCATCTTATGAGTGGATATACAAAATGTGTATCCATCCATACAGTGGAATATTCCTCAGCAACAAAAAGGAATGAAGTATTGATAAATGCTATACAATGTGAATGAACTTTGAAAGCACAAGTGAAAGAAGGCAGACACAAAAGGCCATATATTTTGATTCATTTATATGAAATGTCCAGAACAGACAAAGCTGAGGGGTAAGAAAATAGACTTTTGTTGTTTTTCAATCGCTCACTCGTGTCCAACTCTTTGCGACTCCTTGGACCGAAGCACGCCAGGCCTCCCTGTCCATCACCAACTCCTGGAATTTTATCAAATTCATGTCCATTGAGTCGATGATGCCATCCAACCATCTCATCCTCTGTTGTTCCCTTCTCCTCCTGCCTTCTATCTTTCCCAGTATCAGGGTCTTTTCCAATGAGTCAGCTCTTCGCATCAGGTGGCCAGAGTATTGGAGCCTAGCATCAGTCCTTCCAATGAATATTCAGGGTTGATTTCCTTTAGGATTGACTGGTTTCATATCTTGCAGTCCAAGGGACTCTCAAGAGTCTTCTCCAACACCACAATGAAAAGCATCAATTCTTTTGACACTCAGCCTTCTTTATAACTCTTACATCCATACATGACTACTGGAAAAACCATCGCTTTGACTATATAGACCTTTGTTGTCAAAGTGATGTCTCTGCTTTTTAATATGCTGTCTAGGTTTGTCATAGCTTTCCTTCCAAGGAACAAGCATCTTTTAATTTCACGGCTGCAGTCATCATCTGCAGTGATTTTGGAGCCCAAGAAATTAAAGTCTCACTTTACATTGTTTCCTCATCTATTTGTCATGGAGTGATGGGACTGGATGCCATGATCTTCATTTTTTGAATGTTGAGTTTTAAGCCAGCTTTTTCACTCTCCTATTTCACCTTCATCAAGAGGCTCTTTAGTTCCTCTTCTCTTCTGCTATAAGGGTGGTGTCATCTGCATATCTGAGGTTATTGATATTTCTCCCAGCAGTCTTGATTCCAGCTTGTGCTTCATCCAGCCTAGCATTTCTCATGATACACTCTGCATATAAGTTAAATGAGAAAAGTAGATTAGTGATCGCCAAAGGCTAAGGGGAATGGGAAGCGAAAGTGAAAGTCACTCAGTTGTGTCTGACTCTTTGCAACAACATGGACTGTACAGTCCATGGGATTCTCCAGGCCAGAATACTGGAGTGGGTACCCTTTCCCTTCTCCAGGGGATCTTCCCAACCCAGGGATAGAATCCAGGTCTCCGGCAATGCAGTTGGATTCTTTACCAACTGAGCCACAAAGAAATCCCAAGAATATTGGAGTGGGTAGCCTAACCCTTCTCCATTGGATCTTCCCAACCCAGGAAGGGGAAGTGACTGCTAATTGGTATGAGATTTCTTTCTTGGAAGATGAAATGTATTCTAGAATTAGTGATGATGGTTTTATAACCTAGTGACTATCTAAATCAATAATCTGTACACTTTGAAAGTGAATTTTATGGTGTATGAATTATATCTCCAAAAAAAGGTGATAGAAGGGAAAGGTTTTAATCATAATTTCTGCAGTCTTTTTAACTGTACATATTGCTAATTTGATATGTGCATTGTTTTATTAATCCCTGAAGTGAAATGATCTCATTATCAACCATTTTAGCTATCTATATTTCTTTCAACCACTGAACATATTGTCATACAACAAATATTTGTTTTAAAAGGTGATGATGAAGATGATTCAGAAGATGAAAATAACACTGATAACAGAACTAATTCAGATGGACCATCTGCAAAACGGCAAAAAACACCATCTTAACTAGCTTTTATGAAATTTAAAAGACTGCTACCATATTTTATTTACCACACACTGACATTTAAGGAAGACTTGTGCTCTAATTTGGAAAGTGTTTGTTTTTTTCCCCTGGGACAGTTTTGTCAAAGAGGAAACTTTTCTTCTGTTTTCATCAAAGAAAGACATAAATGCATAGAAATGAATCCCTTTTCTTGAGTGAGAAGTCAGTTTCAGATCATGGAAATAAAATAGACATTTAATAATGTATAATATCCAGTAAGTTGGCAACTGAATTCTTACTTAATACTGTTTAAATACCCGTTGGATTAAATTGTGTGGTGTCTACATGTTTTAGCTTCTGCTTCTGTTATGAAAATATATGTCAAGGTTTATGGACAATAACATTTCAAGGAACTGACATGAACAAGTGATGAAAATGAGGTGTTAAATTTAAAAATGGCAGGTGCTTCCTTGGTGGTGAAGTGGCTAAGACTCTGCATTCCCAATGCAGGGGGCCTAGGTTCCTTCCCTGGTCGGGGAACTAGATCCTGCATGCTGCAGCTAGAGTTTGCATGCCACAACCAAAGACCCAGCATGATGAAATGAAGATTCTGCACGTGCCACAACTAAGACCTGGTGCAGCCAAATAAATGTGTTAGTTAATTAATTTAAATTTAAGAATGGCAATTCCATGTAAGTAGAAGGAAAATGGGAATAGTGAGAAATACTGAAGGGAAGGAGAGCCCTTGAGAGATACCCAAGAAAACCTTGAATCCACACCTGAACTCAATATACAGACTTCTGGAGATGATACCACTCAACAGATAGATGTTTAACTTGTACCTTAAGAGAGTCAAACTGGGGTGTGCTTTTATGCTGGTGATAATGCTGTTTATGTTAACACACGTGTAAGTCTTTAGGTAAGCAACTTCTGTGTTGACTATAACTTAAGATATTTCATGTCATTCTGTAGTCAGACTTTGATTTTGCTTAACAAGGAACTATCAGATCCTTTAAATACATATATGTATATATTCCTAAAATGTGTGTGTGTGTGTATTCCTTTTCTGCTTGTCAGAGAGACTGAGGTATTTTTCATTTACTACACATATAAATGTTTCCTGATTCATTTTGATAGCTAAACTACAGGGAATAAAATCAAGTAGCAGGTACCTATTGAAACACAAATAGTCACAGAATTTTAAGTTGGAAGTAACCTTAAAGATGATATGATTTACTCAGAGATGAATTGAATCTTAGATATTTTCCTTGAGTTACAGAACTTACTGGCAGAGCTGGGTTATACACACAGCCTTTAAAAGATTACCATAGTACTTTCGCAGTTACACATTCTGAAATCTGTAGCTTACAAAGTACATGGTATTAAAGAAATTGAATTTACACACCTTTTTATATGTTTAAAGTATTGTTTTAGTTGGAACATCAGGCTTCTACCAAGTACTCTTATGTAATTAAAACAGTACCAACTAGAAAAAGTTTTAAATGGTCAGAAATTACCTTGTTTGTTTAGTTTGTGATATGTCTCTACTATTGGAACTTCAGGTCAGTTACTGATTTACAATAATCTTTTATCTTTATACGTTCCTTAAAAAAACTTGGGACTTCCCTGGTGATCCAGTGGTTAAGACTCCAAGCTCCCAATGCACGGGGCCTGGTTCAATCCCTGGTCAGGGAACTAGATCCCACATGCTGCAACTAAATATCCCGAGTGCTGCAACTAAGACCTGGCACAGCCAAATTAAATAAATAAATAATTTAAAAAATAATAGTAATAACTTAACCTGTGAAATTAAAATAGTTCATAGTTTTAAAGTAATACCTGAACTTTGCTCCTGAATATTTTATCTCCTTTGTTTAGTAAATATGTTTATAAAAAAGAAATACCAAGATATTCATGCTTGAGGTCTGGTGTTTGGAGGTCTGGGTTATAAGTCTGATGGATCTTTTTCTGATTCTAATACTGTCTTCATAAGTGAGCCACATGTATGACAAAAAAGGTTTTGAAGGTGTGAGGGGCTAGTTTGAAGAACCAGTATAAGAGAGATGCCTTGCCGATTTTCTGATCTGCTGCCTTTCAAAGGTAATAACGATAGCCACAGACGCACAGGACACAGTTAATGTCTGAAACAGCTCTGCAACTTTACTTTCATACAAGAAAGTCAACCCCACAGTCCTACCTAAAAATAATCTGGATGCTAGACTGAGATAATCTTTTAAAATATGAAACATGGAGTTCTAAATGTGAAATACATGGGCATATACAAATAGATGTGTGTTCTAAAAGTAAGTGCTTTTGTGTCACATTAAGAAATACTTCCAGTAAAGTTCTGTGACCAAGGGCAAGAACTTTTACTGTTTTATAATAGGTTGCTGTTGCTTGGCTACAATATTAGTTAGGAAGTTTGAACAAACATTTCCTCCAGCAGAACTTTCTTGGCTTCTGAGATGTTAGGCCTCATACTGTCTTTCTGTGGAACCTAGCCCCCTGTACTGACGCCCTCATGTTATGAAGTATACTCTATTAGAATTATTTCTTCAAGCTGCTCAATTTTTGAAAAACTTTTATTGAGAAGACTTGTATTTTTAAGAAAATAGAGTTTATGTTTTCTTCCAAATGGGACAATCGGTTGGAGACATCTGTGGCTCTTGGTTTATTTTGTGGTAGTTTAATCTAGATCCTATTTAGCCTATTGAAGTTACACCTGTTCCTCAGTATAATTAATTCATTTTACAAATATAGTGTATCATTTTTTATGATACACTAACATGCTGCAGTAAGTGATATGATAACGTATAAGATATGATAACATACTGCAGTAAGGCGCATACACAAAACATCCTGAAAACACAGGCTTTCTAACTCACTTTCAACCACTATGCTGTGATAAAACGATTACAGGAAATTCCTGTTTGAACTTACCCTGGTGGGCGGCTGAGCACCACTGAGTAAAACTGTACTAGAGTTTGCAGTTATGTCACTATGGTAGTTACAAATAAATTAACATTGTTTGGGGAAATTATGGTCATTTTGTGATTTCGTCTTGCATATTTAAGTATATAGTAAGATTAGCATGTAAAATTATTAGAGAAATTGGAGGATATTTGTAAAATAACAAATGAGAAACAAGTTGGTTTTTGTGATAAAGTTGGGTTCTTTTCTCACTACTTTGAACATAATTTCAGGTAGATTCAAGATTTAGAGTATAAAATAATATTTAAAAAAACACAAAAAGTACTAAAAGAAAATGGACTAAGTTTTTTTTTTTTTAATAGTATCAGAGTGAGTAAGGATACCTAAGCAAGACTTTAAGAAATCCAAACACTGTGATAGAAAAGATTAATAAATACATTTCAGTTCAATTCAGTTCAGTCGCTCAGTCGTGTCCGACTCTTTGCGACCCCGTGAATCGCAGCACGCCAGGCCTCCCTGTCCATCACCAACTCCCGGAGTTCACTCAGACTCACATGCAGCAAGTCGGTGATGAAGAGGGTTAGGGTTAGGGTTAGGGTTAGCCATCTCATCCTCTGTATTTATATGGTGGTAAACATTTCTGAACATTCTGTAAATGAGGTTAAAAGTAGAGTAAAGTATTTAGTGTTTTCAACAGAAATGACCAAGAACTAACATGGCTTTTATAGCTCTCACGTGTACCAGTCAGAAAGACAATAGAAATTTCACTTCAAATAAATGAAAATTAAAACCACAATGCAGTATCATTTTTTTACTTTTCAGACTGAAAGGTCAAAAGTTTTGATGCAATATTGAGCTGGAAAGGGTGTGAAATCCATAAGATGCTGGTGGTGAGAGTGTAAATTGGTATAAGCTCCTTATAAGTCAAGTTGACTCTGTCAAAATTTAAAGATGTGGTGCTCTTGGGCCCCATCAGCAATTTCTCTATCAGCAATTTCAGTGATAGAATTTATCCTATGGATAATAGCATACATATACACAGATACATTTACAAGATAATTGATTGCAACATTATTCTTGGTAACAGGATTGGTAGTGGTGGTTTAGTCAATAAGTCATGTCCATCTCTCGCAATGCCATGGACTGTAACCCGCCAGGCTCCTCTGTCCATGGGATTTTCCCCGACAAGAACACTGGAGTGGGTTACCATTTCCTTCTCCAGAACAGCAGATTATAAACAACCTAAATGTTTTATCAGCAGAAGACCCTAGTTAATTAAAGTAGAAGCATTTCAGTACAATAATTCTGTGCAGCCATTAAAAAAAAGACCATGTGTTGTTAAGGATCCATCTCCAGGATATGATGCTAAAGGAAAACTTAGCAAAATACACAACAGTGTGTAGAATGCTTCTAGTGGAGAGTACTGGCTAGATACACATATAGTATCTCTGAAAGGAGAGTCGGACTGCATCTGGGAAGAGGGAGATGGGGTTGGGAGTGAGAGGGAGATTTTTCATTGTATCCTCTTGTTCTCTTTGCATTTTTGCCTGCCAATGCAGGAGACATGAGTTTGATCCCTGGTCTGGGGGGATCCCCCATACCTCAGAACAATTAATCCCATGTGCCATAAGTATTGAGCCTATGTTCTAGAGCCCGAGAACTGCAACTACTGAAGCCCATGCACCCTAGAGTCCCTGCTTTGCAAAAGAGAAGCCACTGCAGTGAGAAGCCTGAGCACCGCAACCAAAGAGTAGCCCCTGCTTGCAGCAGCTAAAGAAAAGCCTGTGCAGCAATGAAGACCCAGTGCAGCCAAATATTTTTAAAAAAGAAAGAAAGCATGTGCTACATATTTTTCCACAAAAGCAGGGGGGAAAATCATGCTTTAAAAAAAATCCAGTTTTTTTTATTATTATTGTTTTTTGGCTGTGCTGGATCTTCATTGCCGCGTGGGGTGTCTTTAGCTGCAGTGATGGGGGAGGGGTGCTGCCTAGTGTGGCACACGGGCTTCTCACTGTGGTGGTTTCTCTTGGTGCAGAGCGTGGGCTCTAGGCTAGGCGGGTACAGCAGTTGTGGCTCCCAGTCTTTGTTGCTTCACAGCACGTGGGCTCTTCCCAGATCAGAAATCAAATCCATGTCTCCTGGACAGATTCTTTACCACTGAGCCACCAGGGAAGCCCCCCATGCTTTTTTTAAAAATTCATTTATTTTAATTGGAGGCTAATTACTTTACAGTATTGTACTGGTTTTTGCCATACACTAACATGAATCAGCCATGGGTGTACATATGTCCCCCATCCTGAACCCCCACCCACTTCCCTCCCCATTCCATCCCTCAGGGTCATCCCAATACACCAGCCCTGAGTGCCCTGTCTCAGGCATCGAAGCTAGACTGGAGATCTATTTCACATATGGTAATACACGTGTTTCAATGCTATTCTCTCAAATCATCCCACCCTCGCCTTCTCCCACAGAGTCCAAAAGTCTGTTCTTTACATCTGTGTCTCTTCTGCTGTCTCACATATAGGGTCATTGTTACCATCTTTCTAAATTCCATATGTATGTGTTAATATACTGTATTGGTGTTTTTCTTTCTGACTTCACTCTGTATAATAAACTCCAGTTTCATCCATATCATTAGAACTGATTCAAATGCATTCTTTTTAATGGCTGAGTAATATTCCATTGTGTTTATGTACCACAGCTTTCTTATTCATTCATCTGCTGATGGACATCTGGGTTGCTTCCATGTCCTGGCTATTGTAAACAGTGCTGCGATGAACATTGGGGTACACGTGTCTCTTTCAATTCTGGTTTCCTTGGTGTGTATGCCAGGCAGTGGGATTGCTGGGTCATATGCCCCTGTGCTTTTAAATAAGGGCAGTTGAGCCATGTTAACAGTTTAAAACGTTGTTGTGTAAATAATTCAGGCCAGAAATTAAGCAATCCAGGCTTAAGAATGTCCACATTTCCCATCTGACTACTGTTATGTCAGAAGGGGAGTAGAAGGCAGTTTCTAAAGAGGTTAGGAGAGCTGGGCTAAGTACGAGATAGGGTAACTTTAATAAAAAAAGGAGGTATTTCTAAAACTGATGGGCCTAGCTGTAACCCTCTATTGTTCAGTCCTGTCTGACTCTTTGCAACCCCATGGACTGTAGCACGCCAGGCCTCCCTGTGCCTCACCATCTCCTGGAGTTTGCCAGAGTTCATGTCCATTGCATTGGTGCGTTTATACAGTCCATTACAACTATATAAAAAGCTGTAACCCTCTAGCAAGTGCATTATTCTCAAAATATAAAAAGAATTTCCCAGTGTTAACTGTAACTATTCCAGTTCTCAGGTGACCTTTGGGATCAGAATTGCTCTATTTAAAGGCATGGCCCAGGAAACAGTGAATGCTAGACAGTAAGCCTCTATTTATATCTTTTAAAAAGTAGCAGCTCACATTGGAGCAGCACAAGGCTATTAGGTACAGTTTTAAATAGAAATTTACTCTCATGCCAAAATTCTGCTGGGAATAGAAGTAACTTCTAGAGGCACCATTACTAGTTTAAGTGAGTGCTTTAATTTAGGGCCAAGATATTGCCCGCTGATACCAGAGTGCTGAAGATGTCTTCTGTAGCTTTAAGATGTTGTCAAGATACTTGCTGCATTTGTTTGGTGGTTTAGGAAACCATTGTCTTCATGATTGTAATTAAAGAACTTCTAAGTGGTGACTCTGAAAACCTTGTTTGTGAATGTGGTCTGTTTTTCTTGCATCAGTAAGAAAAATGCCAAGATAGCCAACATCACAAGAATTGTTGGCAAAACTAAATTGGGAGACTCATTTTAATCTTGGCCTTAAAAAGAGATTATCCCCACATGCTGAAACCTGAAAGAGCTTAATAACCAAAGTTACCTAGAACACGTGACACATTATGCCATGCACTTTGTTTTTGTTTGGAAAGTGGTAGTCCCACAGTAGTGTCCGACTCTGTGATACCATAGACTGTAGCCTGCCAGGCTCCTCTGTCCATGGAATTCTCCAAGCAAGAATACTGGCAGGGGAAGCCATTTCCTTCTCCAGGGGATCTTCCCGAGCCAGGGATCGAACCCGGGTCTCCTGCATTGCAGGCAGGTTCTTTACCATCTGAGCCACCAGGGAAACCCATGCAGTCAATAACCTTAATCTTTTTTCTCTCTGGAGAGTGAAGTAGATTGTTTTGTAGCCTAGTGAGAGTTGTCGAGTGGCAGTAAAAATCATTCATGTAGTAAGTAATCACTAGGCACCTACTATGTGCCAGGCACTGTTCTGGGCATAGGCTGCATGACATGAACAGACAAGTGCCTGCCCTTATGGAATTTAGATTCTGACAAAATGTGTAACATGTCATATGATGGGAAGTGCTCAGGAGAAAAGCAGGGGAGGCGGATGGTTGATTTTAAATAGGGTGGTCAGAGGCAGCCTCACTAAGCTGACAGTTGAACAGAGGTCTAAAGAACATGATGGAGCTGGTCAGAACTGAGCATTCAAGCAGAAGGTACACTGAGCCCAGAGGCCCTGAAACATGTTTTTCTGGCTTGTTCTAGAATCAACAAGAAGACCAGTGTGGGTGGCGTGGAGCAAGGGATGGAGGGGGGTGGTAGAAGATGAAGTCAGGGGCCACTTAGAACTTTGTGTGCCACATTAAGGACTTTGACTTTTATTCTGAGAAGGGAAACTATGGAAGGATTTTTGAGAAGAGTAACATTTTTAAATGATCCCTCACCACGTGTTTAATAGTAGGCTTGTAGGGGACTTGAGCAGATTCTGGTGGTTGGAGAGATCAGCAGCTTATCTTTAAATAGGTTAAATTGCAGGTGCCTGGTAAGATACCTTAGTAAATATCAGGTAGGTGGTTAGCTATTCAAGACTGGAGCTCAGGAAAGAAATTTGAGTTTTAAAGCCATGAGCCTGGATAAGATGACAAGGGAGTAGAAAAGAGAACGTGGGCATGCTATGTCTTAGAAATTGAGTAGATGCCCCAAAGAGGAACCAGCAAAGGGCATAGGAAAAGCTGGTGAGGCAGAAGACTAATAGAAAAGTATCTAGAATTGGGCTATTTAGCCACATGTGGCTGTTGAATTAAAATGTAAAATTCAGTTCGTCAGTCACACTAGCCGCATCTCAAGGCCTCATTTCATGTGGCTTCTGGCTGTTGACAGGGACAGGACAGATAGAGGACATTTCCATCATCACTAAAATTCTATTGAGCAGTACTGTTCCAGAAGCCAACAGAAGAAAATACTTCAAGGACAAGGGACTGTGTCCAAAAGTAATTTGAGGGGGAGTTCCCTGGTGGTCCAGTGGTTAGGATTCCATGCTTTCAGTGCCAAGGGTGTGGGTTCAGTCCCTGGTTAGGGAACCAAGATTCCCCCAGGGAATGGCATGGCCAAAAAACGTAATTTGAAGACAGACTTGACCACTGGGTTTAGTTATATGTAAATGACTGGCAACCTGTTGACAAGAGAGCGACTTTGATAGAGTCAGAGACAAAAACCTGACAAGTATATTCAGGATAAATTGGACAACAGGAATCAGGAAATACAGACACCTCGTTCCCCACCGTGAGCTGGGGCTGGCAGCTGTCTGCAGTCTACCTGGTGTGGTCCTGTCTACACTGACGTCCCTGCCACTGAGGGTCCTGACATGCCCGGCCTGAAGCTCCCAGTGCCCCACGCCCAGATCCATTCCAAACCACTACAGGAGCAGCTCAGGACCGTGGATGTTACCACTGGGCTCACCTCCTGCTTCCTGTTTCCTCCTGCCTGGTGCTGGGCCTTGGCCACACCTGGAGAACTACAAGAAGCAGGAGTCCTCTCCTTTATCTGTGACCTGACCACCCCCAGCCTGAACTGATCATGTCTGCTGCATTACTGGCTGACCTCCCCTAGAACTTGGCCTTCAGTTACAGTGACCTTCTGCATCTGACCTTCATGACCTCTCTCCATGGCTGATATCCCAGGACCACACATATTAGTTTATAAGACTGCTCAGTAGGGCTCCTCGTAACAAGTGATTTAATATTTAAACCTTGGGAAAAAATGTTGAAAAAGAATATATAGACACCTTTTTAAAGATTTGCAGAATTCAAACAGCTGGCGTGAGCCTACCATGAAATGTTTGTTACAAACGCTGTTCCAGAGAGAGCTCTCAGTGACTAACAGTTGAGGCTTCATGGTGCATAAAAACCCCTGGCCCAAAAGAAAGAAAACAACAACACTCCAGCCCAGTGACTCTCAACCCTAACAGACTTGCTTGAAGAGCTCTCAAACATGATTGCCTTGGCCCCTCTCCCAGGGATTGATAGCTGGGAAGGGACCCTGGCATTGTTTATATGAGGTTTGCAGTTTTTTATATTTCCTTGAGTGATTATAATATCAGACAGAGTTCAAGACCCACTCACTGCCGTAGATCAAAACAAAAATATCAATGCATGATGATTCCCAACCATGGTCTAGAATTATGTAGAACATTATAAACATATTGGAGAACTTATAAAGTATGGCACTTATTTGATGCAAAAACGAGACGTGGTATTGTGATAACCTTTTCTGCCAGTGTTTTAGAGAGACTGAGAACATTAAATCCATCAAGAAGGAAATCAACAGTAGATAATTTTAACAAAGACTTTAACACAACTCATGGTGAACAAACATGCAGGTTTGATTATTCTCTGGGTGCTGTCACTTCAGAGCACTTTGATTCCACTTCCCCGAAGAAAAGCTTTTTTTTTTTTTTGCAAGGGTTAAATATATTTATTCATGTAAAGTGTTTTTTTTTTTTAATTTTATTTTTAAACTTTACATAATTGTATTAGTTTTCGAAAGCTTTGTTTGAAGTAGAATCAAATTCTAAGGGAATCACATTTTTCCCTTTAAAACTGTAGTGTTGTTTTTTTTAATGACTTTCTTTCTTTATTTTTGGCTGTGCAGGGTCTTCAGTTGCTGCATGGACTTTTCTCTAGTTGCAGCAAACGGGCTACTCTCTAGTTGCAGTGTGTGGGAGAATTTACTAGAATTTTAAGTCTAAGAAAGTCTCCCTCAATAAAATACGGAATTACTACTTTACAAGACAAATAGCAAACTCACAAACCTTTCATTACATAATTTGTAAAACAAAAAGTGATGGAAATAATGTTCTTAAACGATTTCCAAACTAGCACTGCCTCAGGACAAATCAAATAAAACAAGAAACTATGCAATGACTTTTCTTAAATTATGTCCCTTTTTTGATAAGCAGTATAGTAGAATGATATAGCTGGAGATTTGAAGCCAGATATCCTGGGTTCAAATCCTGGCTCTTCCACAAGCAGTGTGACCAACAAGTTATTAATTCTGTGTGCCTCAGGCTGCCTCATTTTCCTCTTCTGTAAGGTGGTACTAGTCCCAACATACACTTGCATCATAGAACTCTCATGCAGCAGAATCTGTATGTCTCAGGAATCTGCCTGCAGCCATGCATACTTCTAGTAAGCACTCAAAAGATGCAAGTGATTTGGTTACCTGTCCCTTGCAAAAACATGTATTTCAAACTGTTACTTAATTTGAAGACTCAGTGTATCAGTGTCCTGTAGCAAAAAAACATTTCAGTAACTAGACCTTTGGAAGTAGTAAAGGAGAGAAATGAGACTACTGGAGAAGAATCTGATTGTGCCAAGGACACCTGCTTAATCTTTCAAGTAAAAGCTTCCTATGGAATGCCCAGCCTTCCATTCTGGTCAAACCTGACTTAAAGCTGCTTGAAGACTTTGATTTTCAGTAGCTCATACAAATTGAGAAAAACCTTTCTTCAGTTCTTTTCCATTTATTAGCATGGTTAGGCAGACAGTACCCAGTGCTGAAACATCTGTCATCTGTGAGAAGCCCTACAGCTCAGTGATTAGGAATAAAGGCATCAGATGCCGGGTTAGGCTTTGGCTTTGCTTCTTGGCTATGTGACCTTCAGCAAGTTACAGAACTTCAGCTCACTGTCCTTACCTGTAAAATCTGGATGATAATAACTGTTATCTCATAGGGCTGTTGGAGGACTACAAGAGTTGATTCACGTTAAAGCTCTTAGAGCCCAAGAGAAGCACCAAAAAATGTTACGATTCTTATTAAAACTCAGTGTACAACATTTCTCTGGTATTGATGACATAACTATAAAAATATATCTTGATCTCACCCAGAAAAAAAAGAAAAAAAAATTCCTAAAATCTAGTTTTCCATTTTTCAGTTATCTGTATTGTTACCAGACATGAGGTAGTGAGTACAAATCCAAGAGGCAGTACAGGGATCACATCTCCATGCAGTTAACCTATCGCCTGAAGACTAGACTTTAGGCAGAAAAGAAAATCAGAGGGCTGGTGACTTGAGAGCATCGTTTAGATAGCACACATCTGACAGGGACTGGACTGCTTTCATTGAACACCTTGTTTCCATTTTCTATGTGTTAGATTACTCAGCTTTCAAACATTTAGTCTTTTCCCAAGTAGGTTTTTTTTTTAAATTGCATTAATAATTCTAGCTAATGAACAGCACCCGTAGCATTACCAAAAGGAAGATCACATTTTGCTTCTCAAGACACCCATCACCTCAATAATTTCATACCAATTTCTCACAAGCTGATAGCAAACGAGCATAGTGGCTTAGCTACAATGGGATGAACTGGTGTTTTAGTTTGAAGAATTTTAAAGCAAGCCAAGTAATTGTATAAAATTTAAATTTTATGACCATGTTTGGACCTTTTTACATTAAGCACAATGGAAATGTTCATATTCATTTTTCCCCAAAGGAAAATTTTCTGAATTATCACTATGTTGCACAGTAAAATAAAAATATGAGTCCAGGTACTTATTCAAGTTTCTAAGGAATGCAAATAACAGATAAAATTTTACTTCCAAAATCTGAAGTCATCCACATGATTTTGTAGTACTGATTCTCAGTCTTTACCTAAAAACTCATTATTCAGATAAAGTTAGCCCCCTAGCCACATTCTTTAAAAAGCTTCTGCCCCACCACAACTTCCTGAGATCTGTGAAGAAACTGCAGTCTTGTGATCAGGCTCCATATCATACTGGCAGTTTTGTACTTGTAAGGAAAAGATGATGACGGATTTTATGTGTCAATCAGTTGTAGTCTGCTGATCTGATTAGAAGCCTTGACAAATGCTTGGTGGCGATTGCATATAACTGCCAGGCATATGGGAATAATACAGTAGCCCACCGTTTTGGGGTCAGCTCTTGTACAAGAGTAAAGGAATAAAAACATCTGTAAGTAAGGTATCAGAAAAACAACTGTCCAGAACCAAAAAGGCAGGGAGAGCAACCGAGTTTTCAAGGAGTGTGTCCACGTGGTTCCTTCAAGGGGCTCCTCTGGGTGCTGTTGAATGTGTTCCAAGGCCAGCCTGTTGTAAGTCTCATTTATTTCAAAAACGTAGTAAAATGCTGCTGCACTTGCTAATAGATACAGTCCCACTCCGATCCATCCCATCCGCTGACGGAAATTCATCATTCTCCATGCTCTGTGCCTGCCAGTTAGAAACAAGTTAGGGTCTAGTAATGCTGTCATGGCAACTATTCCAAATGTACTTAACTTTTTTTCCCCCAATGAGCTCTAAAATACCCCATAACGCATTTGAGGTTTTAAATAAATTTACATCTATTAAGAAATGTAAACAACTTACAGGTCGTTTTATGTAATAGATATGATAAAGTTTAATTATATATTGAGCATGCTTTTTATTGTAGCCCACAGATAAATCACTATATCTGACTTAAACAGGTCCAGCACACCGCCCCTTAAACTGTAATTAAATTAATTTCCTACGGAACAGTTCACTGTTAACAGTTCAAATACTTTCTGATTTAACAGTATTGCTGCAAACATGAACGCTTAGTTCTTCAAGTCAAACCTATGTCGGAGCCCCCAAGTTAAGACAGTAACTCTTAAACACTTACAGTGGTCCCGAAAATCTTCCTGTTCCCACGGCAAGCGTTAAAGAGTCACTCAGTTCTGAATAATCGGGTGGCTTTGGCATTTCAGAGAAAAAGCCACCATAAAAGAAATCCCCCGGGGTCACCGGCTGGGAGAATGGTGAGCACGGCCAGCCTGGAGCAAAGACTAAGTGTGATTAAGCACAGCGTGACTGCAGCCGGTCACGCGGGGGGCTGGCCCCCGTCGCTGCTGCCCGAGCCCCAGCCTGTGTCGGTCGGCCCAGCCGGGAGGCTTCCCCCGACACCTGGGCCTTCCCTGCAGCCGGCCCCGCCCCCTGTCGCGCAGCAGGGGCCGCCGGCCGCGACCAGGGCTGCACAGGCGGCGCCAGACCCGGGCCTCTCCGCCTTGCAGCGCCGAGAGCCCAGTGCCGGGCAGCGGCCACCGGC
>NW_011494633.1:6302354-6311115 GCF_000754665.1 Bison bison bison | reverse complement strand
GCCCCGGCCCCCCCCGTGACGTCAGGCCGCGGCACCGCCTCCTCAAGCGCTCTCCAATCGGCTCCAGCTGTCTGACTGGCTAAAGTTGCCGAGGCGCGGGTGGTGGCAAAGATCCCCCATTCTGGTGGGTGGCCGTCCGAGCCTGGCCGCTTCAGTCCCCCTCGAAGCTTCACCCTGGTGCTTCTCTCGTGGCCCTGGTCTCCCAGCTGTTCCGCCTCGCGGAAAGCCCCGCAGCGTCGGGCGGTCAGCTGTTTCCCCGGCGCGCCTCTGCTATCCCCTTTGGGTGTGCATCGAGTGGAGAAGAGGCCGCCCCTCGCGTTCCTCGGGCCTGGCGGTCCGGGAAGCGTCGCGAGCAGGCCCTGGTGCCTCGGCTGCCGGCGATGGACTCAGACACCGACAGCTAGATCCGAGGCTCCGGTGACTGCTTGCCGCAGTGGGGCTGGCCTCAGGCGCGGGTGCGCGGGCCTTCTCCGGGCTCGAGTCTAGGGTCATTCATTGACACCTTCAAACTGACCTGACTGCCTCGTCCTCGCAGCTCGTCGGAACTCCAGACGTTAACCAGACTTAACTGTAGTACCGCGGAGGAATACTGTGAATTGCGGCGGTGTCAATGGTGTGGGGAAAATTGGAATTTAAATCTGTTGTTTGGGGCACCATGACGCTGAGGCTCTTAGGAGACTGGTGTAGGGGGATGGATGTGAACTCGCGGAAAGCGCCGTTGGTTGCCGGCATCGCCCAGACCTGTGATGTGGCAGAAATCTGTGAGCTGGTGTAGCCCCCTTGGGGGAGTACAGACTCCTCGGGAGAATGTCCCGGAGGGACGAGATCAGGAATGTAGCCTTAATAGGACTTACTGAGGAGACAAGTCATGTTCTGATCCCTAAGGAGATACCCGGAGGCAGGGGTGCCTGTAGAGTGATCTTTAAGTCCCCTGACCCAGATAGTTAATTTTTAAGCAGATTAAATGAACTCTTAGAGGGGGAGGGCGTGACATTGGGTAAGTTTACCAGAGCTCTTACGTATGGAAACGACCCTTTGATCTAGACTAGGATGTGATTCTAGGAATGCGGACCCCTTTGTTGGCACAGGCAGTCCATAAGGCTCTTCAGCCTGCTCTGTAACACCTGAAATACAAAAAACTGAAAGTTTTCTCAGGCAGTGATCCTCCAGAGCCAGAAGAAGAGTTTGAATCCTGGCTGTTTCATACTACTCAAAAGATGAGGATATGAAAGTTGTAAGATGTCGAAAAAACAAGGCGATTGCTAGAGAGCTTCAGAGACTCAGCATCCGGTATCTTTCGTGTCCTCCAGATAAACAATCCTTTAATCACAACTCCTGAATGCCTGCAGGCTCTGGGAGTTGCAGGTCAAATACCTGACCACTTGCCAGAAGGAGGGAGAAAATTGCTTAGGAACTAAGGCTGGAGCCTTTACTACAGAAACTGGTAGAGAGAGGAGACTTGGAGTGAGCCTGGAGCAGGTCCTTGCTGGAGCAGTCCACAGAACACCGGCGCAGGCAGGCTTCTTAGAGTTACTGACACTAATAAAGGATGAAGAGGCAGCTGAAGAGGAGGAAGAGGGCGCCCTCCTCCAGGCAGGACTTGAGAGACATTTCATCTGAATTTGGGGAAATCAGGAAGGGCTATCTGCAGCAAGCAGAACATCGAGGCAGAACAGTCTGTATGCTCAGTGATAGACATTAACCTATCTTGTGCTGCCAAGTTACTCATGTTTGTGCAGTTCTTAGTATAATCCTTTGTCATTTCTGTGCCCATGTAATGTCTCCTAAATGTCTCTCTAGTCATTGACTAGAAGGATGTAGTTCAGCAGTGGTATTTATATATTTATATTCACCCATGAATTTGTTTTTTAATCACTCAGAGTCGTACAGAAGTTTCATCACTACACACATACATGTGATACTCTGAGAGGATGTCCAGGCATGGCTCAGGTGCACATGCTGATCAGATTTCATTCAAATGTCGGCTTGTGTGATAATAGGGGGACCAGAGTAGCTGTCCCACGTGATGCGTCATAGGTGGTTTTTAGGTGTGCATGTGTGTGTTAGTCGCTCAGTCACGTCCGACTCTTTGCAACCCCATGGACTGTAGCCCACCAGGCTCTTCTGTCCATGGAATTCTCCAGGCAAGAACATTCCCTTCTTCCCGATCTAGGGATCGAACCCGGGTTTCCAGCATTGCAGGCAGATCCTTTACCATCTGAGCCACCAAGGACGTCCAGTTAGGTATGTCTGGCCCTATATTAATCATGAAGATCATGAGCAGCGGTTTTTATTTTCTGTGTGAATAGAAATTTTATTGATTCTATGCCATCAAAACAAGAGGCAGAATTCAACGCTGCGGTTGGTAAGTTTGCAGCTGCCATCTCTAACCCCAGATTTCTCATGTGTGTCGTCAAAGCATCTATTTGTTAAACGTCATATTAATAGGTTGCATTCAATTATAGATTGAATTAAATTCAATTATAGATGTGAATTTATAAAATAAATGTGAATAAAATGACCTTTTAACCTATTTTGTTTATACCAAGTTTCCAAGAGCGATTTCACTTGAACAAAGTGTTTCAAAAGCATGAATCTGAAAGCCACTGAATTTGCACAGTCTTAGTCCTTTGGACACTTAGTCCCTTGGACACTTTCCTCCTGGTGCCCAGGGGTAGGGAGTAGTTTTCGAACTGAGAATGCTGGTGGGACCTTCTCTGAGGCACAATGGAGTGAAATGAGACTGCGCAAATGAGTGCAAGCAGCAGGTCCCAAGGTATCAATGTGTTGAATCTGGAGGGTGAAGGGAAAGACAGGAGCATTGCATACCTCTGGGTGGCAGGCTAGACTAAATGGTCCAGTACTTCCTCACTTAATCCTTGTAAAAATCCTGCAAAATGGGGAAACAACTAGTTTCAGAATTCTGTCATCTGCCTTACTGCAAGACCCGTGTTCTTCCCACTGCCAGGAAAGAGAAGCAGTCCTAAGAGTGTCTGGACCCAGCCTCACAAGGGAAGTCGGGCAGATTGTTAACAACATTTAATAATTGGTATGGGCTACATCTTTCTTTTTTTAAAACAAACAAACGAACAAACATATTTATTTGGGTGTGACTGGTCTTAGTTGTAGCATGCAGGCAGCATGCAAAATCTCTAGTTGTGGCCCTCAGGATCTTGTTTTAGTTGCAGCATATGGGATCTGGTTCCCTGACTAGGCATTGAACCCAGGCCCTCAGCGGTGAGAGCACAGAGTCCAAACCGTTGACCACCAGGAAAGTCCATAGACAACATCTTTCTTACACACCACTGCCAACTGGATGCTGTAATGGGGAGTAAGAACCTGTAAAACCAGTGGGCAGCAGGGAGGCTGGACATGGGCTAGTGATTTGGTCTCAAAATAAAAAGGAAGAATGAAAGCATGAAAGTTGAGAATTGCTGAAAGATCATACTGAGAGTCTTTAATAAAAATACTCCCAAAGAGCCAGTTTGGGGATATACACTTTTGGGTTTAGATACAAAGGCATAATGTTTCTGTTATGAATAAATGGGTTCACTCTTCATAAATTCACGTGTGTTCCCCCTACAGAAGGTTAAATACATATCAAACCATCTTGTTGTACCTCCTTAGTGAAAGTGAAGTCACTCAGTCATGTCCGACTCTTTGCGACCCCGTGGACTGTAGCCCACCAGGCTCCTCCATCCATGGGATTCTCCAGGCAAGAATACTGGAGTGGGTTGCCATTTCCTTCTCCATGTACCTCCTTAAATGTATGTAATTTTAACTTGTCAAATACAAGTGTGTAACAAAAGTGTGTTTGTCACTTAGTTATGTCCAACTCATTGTGACCCTATGGACTGTAGCGAACCAGACTCCTTTGTCCATGGAATTCTCCAGTCAAGAACATTGAAGAGGGTAGCCATTCCCTTCTCCAAAGATCTTCCCTATCCAGGGATCAAACCCGATTCTTTACTATCTGAGCCACCAAGGAAGCCCAAAAGTGAGGAAAAGAAGCTAAGCAGGAGATGACACAAAGACTCTGGATAAAATCAGAGATGTAACTCCGATCTTGTTTATATGCGTATAGTCATTTGTTTTTGGAGAAGGCAATCACAAGCCACTCCAGTACTCTTGCCTAGAAAATCCCATGGATGGAGGAGCCTGGTAGGCTGCAGTCCATGAGGTCGCTACCAGTCGGACGCAACTGAGCGACTTCACTTTCACTTTTCACTTTAACGCAATGGAGAAGGAAATGGCAACCCACTCCAGTGTTCTTGCTTGGAGAATCCCAGGGACGGCACAGCCTGATGGGCTGCTGTCTATGGGGTTGCACAGAGTCGGACACGACTGAAGCGACTTAGCAGCAGGAGCAGCAGCAGCAGTCATTTGTTTGCCACCATAGGAAGTGGTATTAGCTGTGTTTTGCTGACAGACATTGTGAATGTGTGCACACGTAGGTTTTAATAAATATTGCACCCCTCCTGTAGGTGAGGCATTGAGACGGAGGGGGGTGACTGTATAGTTAAATTTAGGTTATAAGCCCAGCCATGGAGATCTATCCAGAGTCAATAATAATAGCTGACTTTGAACACTTGTGTGGACTAAGCACTGAACACCACTGAATGCATTTGGTCCTCCAACAATACTGAAAGCAAAGCTTTTTGTTTTCCCACTTTACAGATGAAAGAGAGGCAAAGAGAAGTCAAGTAACTTGCCCAGGGTTTCCTAACTAAAAACTGGCAGTGTCAGGATTTATACTTAGGCCATCTATTTCAAGTCCTTGATCTTAATCAACTGTGTGCTGCTTTGTTAAGTTTTGTGAGAAACATTTCATCACTTCCTCTCTTTTCCGGATGAGAGGATTGAGACTCAAAGATTCAGTGACCAGGGGATGGGGGAGGTACAAAGTCTGACTCCAGAGAACTTTTCTTAAGGTATTCTGACATAAACATTGCTGCTGCTGCTGCTAAGTCGCTTCAGTTGTGTCCGACTCTGTGTGACCCCATAGACGTCAGCCCACCAGGCTCCCCCGTCCCTGGGATTCTCCAGGCAAGAACACTGGAGTGGGTTGCCATTTCCTTTTCCAATGCATGAAAGTGAAAAATGAAAGTGAAGTCGCTCAGTCGTGTCCGACTCTTAGCAACCCCATGGACTGCAGCCTACCAGGACTACCTTGCTCGGTCAATGTTAATATCAGGGATCAGTCATGTTGATGGCATGTGTCTCTGATATGATGTAACGACAAGGGCGCTTCACATCCTCAGAACCCATAATCCAGTCTAGTCTGAGCAAAACACCTGGTTAATTCACACTGAGGGATGTTCTACAAAAGACCTGACCAACACTCCTCAGAACTATCAAAATCGGGAAAGACTGGGAAACTGTCAAAGACCAGAGGAGTAAGGAGGCCTGGTAAGTAAATGTAGTGTGGTATTCTGGACAGGCGTTTGGAACAGACAAAGGATCTCAGTGGAAGAGTGAAATCTGAATATGCTCTGGAGTGTGGTGACAAGTAACATATCAAGGTTGGTTTCTTGGAGGTGACAAATTACCAGGGTAATGAAAGCCATTAAAAGGAGAAACTACGTGAGTATACACAAAGTCTCTGAACTGAGAAGGACAAATACAGTATGATATTGCTTATATGCAGAATCTTAAAAAGATACAAATGAACTTATTTACAAAACAGAAACAGACCCCAGACTTAGAGAACGAATATTATGGTTACCAGAGGGGAAGGGTAGCAGGGAGGGATAGTTCGGGAGTTTGGCTTTGACATAAACACACTGCTAAGTGTAAAATTAATAGCCAACAAGGACCTACTGAATAGCACAAGGGGAAAAAAAATATCTATAGCTAAAAAACTTCAGCAGCTGTTCGGCTGCTTTAGAAATCAAAGAAATGTAAATAAAAATGATGAATGTCTAAAAAATCAAGAAACAAAAATTCTCTTTACTATCTTTGTAACTTTTCTGAAAGTATCAAACTATTTTGAAATAAGTTGTTTGTTGAAATATATACATAGGTACTTACATATATACTCAAATAGACAACAAATGACCTGGAAATTAAGTCACTAGGGAGTAACTAGAGTGCGGGTTCTTCCCCAAAATGGTTATTCATCTGCAAACCACCAGGTGGCGGTAAGGACTCAGGTTAGGCCTTGGCCAGGCCAAAGGAGGGAATGGGATTATTTCTTATGTAAGTGGCATCATGCCTGCCTTCTTCAAAGACTGGAAAATTTCTCAAGGCTTTATGTGGAAAAATATTTAAATGCTCAATCTGGAACTGTGACTTCCTCTCTAGGTCCATGACCCTTCTAGAAATCTTTTTTAAAAAACTTGAAGTATAATACTGGGGCTTCCCTGGTGGCTCAGCAGCAAAGAATCCGCCTGCAGTGCAGGAGAGGCGGGTTCTATTCCTGGATTGGGAAGAGCCCCTGGAGAAGGAAATGGCAACCCACTCCAGTGTTCTTGCCTGGAGAATTGCATGGTCAGAGGAGTCTAGTGGGCTGCAGTCCATGCGGTTGCAGAAAGAGATGGACAGGACTTAGCAACCAAGCAACAACAGCGTGGTTGACTTACAATGTTAATTTCTGCTGTACAGCACAATGATTCAGTGATCTATATATATATACATTCTTTTTTCATATTCTTTTCCATATGGTTATCACAGAATTCTTTTTCTTTTGGCCACATCATTCGGCTTGTGGAATCACTCTTTGGAAGAAAAGCTATGATCAACTTAGCATATTAGAAAGCAGAGACATAACTTTGCTGGCAAAGGTCCGTCCAATCAAATCTATGTTTCTTCCAGTAGTCATGTATGGATGTGAGAGTTGTACTATGAAGAAAGCTGAGCGTCGAAGAATTGCTGCTTTTGAACTGTGGTGTTGGAGAAGACTCTTGAGAGTCCCTTGGACTGCAAGGAGATCCAACCAGTTAGTCCTAAAGGAAATCAGTCCTGAATATTCATTGGAAGGACTGATGTTGAAGCTGAAACTCCAATCCTTTGGCCACCTGATGCAAAGAACAGACTCCTTGGAAAAGACCCTGATGCTGGGAAAGACTTGAGGCAGGAGGAGAAGGGGATAACAGGATTAGATGGTTGGATGGCAATACTGACTGATGGACATGAGTTTGAGCAAGCTTCAGGAGGTAGTGAAGCACACAGGGAAGCCTGGTGTGCTACAGTCCCTGGGGTCACAGAGAGTCAGACACGACTGAGTGACTGAACTGAACTGAACTGACCAGGAACTGAACCTGGCCAGGGCCACCTTGGTGAAAGGACTGCCGGGGGATTCTCTGTCACAAGACACTGAATACAGTTCCCTGTGCTATACAGTAAGACCTTGTTGTTTATAGAATCTCCTACGTTGGCAGAGGCCTGGCCATGACAAATGGAATGATCCATCTGCACAAGTGAAAAACATCTTCAGTGGGACTTCCTGGTGGGGCAGTGGCTATGACTCTGAACTCCCAATGCAGGGAGCCCAGGTCAGGGAACTAGATCCCACAAGCTACAACTAAAGATACAGCATGCTACAAGGAAAATAAAAAATCCTGCATGCTGCAACTAAGACCTGGCACAAGCCAAATAAATAAATATTAAAAAGAAAAAGAAAAACATTCTTAATGATTCCTCTTCACTCCCAGTCAGAGCATTTCACAAACTGGAAAGTAGCTGGTTTCAGAGATCAATTTCTGAAAGTCTCTTAAAGAGAACGACATTTAGGCCAGCAGTACTAAAGTTTAGCTGTCATAGGTCCCCATACACTTTCCTGCCTCTGCTACCAGCAAGCCGTACCCTGCTCTCAGAGGTCTTAGTTTTCTTATGTTCATGGTGTGTGTTAGTTGCTCAGTCGTGTCCGACTCTTTGCAACCCCATGGACTGTGGCCTGCCAGCCTTCTCTGTCCATGGGAATTCTCCAGGCAAGAAGACTGGATTGGGTTGCTTGCCCTCCTCCAGGATACCTTCCTGACTCAGGGATCGAACCCATGTCTCCTGCATTACAGGCGGATTCTTTATCACTGAGCCACTGGGGAAGCCTAGTATGTTAAATAATTCAGCGTAAAATACGGTAGTCAGGCTCTTAGTCATCACCCAGAGAGGTGGTTTGGAAGTTGGAAAGCTGGGGTCTAAAACAATATTGCCAGTGAGGCAAGGGTGGCTCAGAGAAGTGACTGGTTTGCTCAAGAACACACACTAGTTAGTGTCAGAGCCCAAACTTGAGCGCAAATCTGTACCTACTTCTCATTTGCTCCATGACCTGCAGTAAAAGCACTTAATTCCTCCTGGACTTCAGTTTCAGATCAGATCAGTCACTCAGTCGTGTCCGACTCTTTGCGACCCCATGAATCGCAGCATGCAGGGCCTCCCTGTCCATCACCAACTCCCGGAGTTCACTCAGACTTACATCCATCGAGTCAGTGATACCATCCAGCCATCTCATCCTCTGTCGTCCCCTTCTCCTCTTGCCTCCAATCCCTCCCAGCATCAGAGTCTTTTCCAGTGAGTCAACTCTTCGCATGAGGTGGCCAAAGTACTAGAGTTTCAGCTTTAGCATCATTCCTTCCAAAGAAATCCCAGGGCTGATCTCCTTTAGAATGGACTGGTTGGATCTCCTTGCAGTCCAAGGGACTCTCAAGAGTCTTCTCCAACACCACAGTTCAAAAGCATTAATTCTTCAGCGCTCGGCCTTCTTCACAGTCCAACTCTCACATCCATACATGACCACAGGAAAAATCATAGCCTTGACTAGACG
>NW_011494633.1:6285478-6302254 GCF_000754665.1 Bison bison bison | reverse complement strand
GAATATGCTATCTAGGTTGGTCATAACTTTCCTTCCAAGGAGTAAGCGTCTTTTAATTTCTTGGCTGCATTCACCATCTGTAGTGATTTTGGAGCCCAAAAAAATAAAGTCTGACACTGTTTCCACTGTTTCCCCATCTATTTCCCATGAAGTGGTGGGACCGGATGCCATGATCTTCATTTTCTGAATGTTGAGCTTTAAGCCAACTTTTCACTCTCCATTTTCACTTTCATCAAGAGGCTTTTGAGTTCCTCTTCACTTTCTGCCATAAGGGTGGTGTCATCTGCATATCTGAGGTTATTGATATTTCTCCCGGCAATCTTGATTCCAGCTTGTGCTTCTTCTAGTCCAGCGTTTCTCATGATGTACTCTGCATATAAGTTAAATAAACAGGGTGACAATATACAGCCTTGACGAACTCCTTTTCCTATTTGGAACCAGTCTGTTGTTCCATGTCCAGTTCTAACTGTTGCTTCCTGACCTGCATACAAATTTCTCAAGAGGCAAATCAGGTGGTCTGGGTATTCCCATCTGTTTAAGAATTTTCCACAGTTTATTGTGATCCACACAGTCAAAGGCTTTGGCATAGTCAATAAAGCAGAAATAGATGTTTTTCTGGAACTCTTTTGCTTTTTCCATGATCCAGCGGATGTTGGCAATTTGATCTCTGGTTCCTCTGCCTTTTCTAAAACCAGCTTGAACATCAGGAAGTTCACGGTTCACATATTGCTGAAGCCTGGCTTGGAGAATTTTGAGCATTACTTTACTTTCCTACAAAAGCTGTGATCCCTTGGTTTAGTTGCTAAATGATATCTGACTCTTTCAACCCCATGGACCAAAGCCCACCCGGCTCCTCTATCCATGGGCTTTCCCTGGGAAGAATAGTGGAGTGGGTTGCCGTTTCCTTCTCCAGTTATATGATCCCTTATAACTCTAAAACTGTGTGACTCAAAAGACATTTTAATTATCTTTATTTGAATATCCTTAATGTAAAAAGTGACTCTAAATTCTTAGTTTAGACTCTAAATACCTAATATTTGTCACTTAACATGTGTTCTCAAATATTATCAGGGTATCTTTTGATGGGTGTGCTAACTCCCTAACTAGATTCTATGTTTTCCATGATATCAAGGTGCATTGTATTCTCATATAGGCCCAACATGGTGTTTCAGACTTGGAAGGTTATAAATATTTCTTAATTAATCATAGTGCTCTGATGTAATAATACATAATGATAAATTGTAATATACATATTGATATATATAATGCTGTATAATAATTAATATGATGGCATATATAATATCATTTGTTAAACTCTTCCTATGTACCAGTCACCAGGGCTTCCTTCGTGGCTTAGTAGTGAAGAATCTGATGGCCAATGCAGGATTCGTGGGTTCAATCCCTGGGTCAGGAAGATCTCCTGGAAAAGGAAATGGCAACCCACTCCAGAATTCTTGCCTGGGAAATCCCAGGGACAGAGGAGCCTGGCGGGCTACATTGCTTGGGGTCGCAGAGTCAGACAGGACTTAGCGACTAAACAGCAAGAGTAACATCAGTGTGTCAGGCATTGTGCTAAATGCTTTACATTTGTTACCTCATTTAATTCTGACCACAACCCTTATTGGTATATTTCTATGCTTAATTTCAAAGAAGGAAACAGACCTTTGGATCAGTAAAATGACTCGCCTGGAGTCACACAACTGGAAGCTACCAAGATCTGTTTGTTGTAGAGCCAGGATCTTAACCACTGTGCCAGAGGGCCTCCAGAGTATCTTGGCTCGGAATGGAACCAGCACTACTTCAAGAGTGGATGTGAGAACATGAATACAATTACTGGTAAAGCAGGTTCTGACCGCGTACCCTGAAGCCCTATCCATCACCACTCTCTGCTCCCTCCCTCCAAAATAAATAATAATAATACAACCCAGCTTAGGCTGCAGCAGAGACACTAGTTAGCTACAAGCCAGCAACCATTAGCCCTTCCTTCTCTGTACCTATATCCAAATTTGTTCTCCCACTTTACAGAACTGTGAACTTCAGGGGAAACCTAGCTTTTCCCTAGCCCCTGCAGGCAGTGGAGGTGGTAAATCTTGACTTAGTTTAAGATGATTCAGTCCTCTTGACCAAACTGCTCCTTTTAGGCATGGGCAAGTAATGCAATTCTATCCAGTGAAATTTGAGCAGCAGTTTTTAAATTTTCATTTATGTAAGCGTGACTGGTCCCTGAGTACTTAAATTCGGATTCCATCTTCACCATTTTCTAACTCGATGGGTTTGGGCAAGTTTACTAACGCTTTCCTGGACTTCAGGTTCTTCAACTGAAACATAATTATGGCACTCTCTCAGAGTCAGTGTCAAGACTCACAATGTTACGTGCAGGGAACTGTACCTGATGCATAGTAAGGGCTCAGGAAGCAGCTGTTGTATTTGTTCTCCTTTGTTGCACAACTAATTGCCCCCAGATTTAGAGGCTGAAAACAGCTGATCGGTGGATGAAGAACCTGGGAGCGACTGGGAGGCTCTGGCTGTCTGACAGAGGTGTTGGTCAGGGCTGTGGTCGTTGCCTGGGAAATCTTCCAGGCTCACCCATGCTCATCACACAGCTGCCTGTGACACAGGAGCTGATGTCCACCATTTCCACAGAAGCAGGCGATTCAAGAGAGACAACACCCAAGACAGAAGCCACAGTCTTTTTTTATCTCCAAAGTGGCACCCTATTACTTCTGTCAAATTCTACTCATTAGAAGCAAGGTAGTAACTCTAGCCCATTTTCAAGGAGACGAGATGGCACAAAGGTGTGAACTCTAAGAGGTGAGACTACTGGGGGCCACTGCAGAGGCGATGACAGCTACTGGTTGGTTTTTGTGTGTGTTTGTTTTACAGAGTCTACACTTTTGTTACTTCTCCTTTGTACTTTCCCTTTAAATGATACAATTCCTCTATTAGATCCAAGTTAAAAAAAAAAGATCCTCCATGACATTGCTTGTCTCCAATTTAACTCTTTCATGTATCAGAGTAATAAACAGATTTGTTCTTTGTCCCTTCTAAAGCCTGCCATGGGTCCTCTTAGGTTTTACAAGCAGCGTATGTTCAGCATTTTAGAGTTACAAGCATAATTGCCTCCTCAGTCTCTTTCTACTTCAAGCAGTAAATACCCAGCTGCTTCCCTGTCTCTGATTTCCTTCTGATCTCACCTTCCTCCCTTTAGGGAGAAGCAATATCCTCCAGGGCCCCTAACACTCCCATCCTCCTGGGAGTGGAGAGGAGACTTCGTCCCACAAGCTTTGGCTTCTCAGATACTATTCCTTCAGCACGCAGCGAAAGCACTTTTCTTTTTTGTCTCAAGCAACAGGTGGGATCTTGGTTCCCCAACCAAGGATGTAACCCACACCCCTTTGCAATGGAAGCTCAGAGCCTTAACCACTGGACCACCAGTAAAGTCCAAAAAAAAAAGCTTTTAAAATGTGCATTCTTAAAATAAATAAATAAATAAAATGTGCATTCTTTTGTAGTTAGGGATAAATTGGTAGATTGGGATTGACATATACACACTACCATATATAAAATAAATAACTAAAAACAACCCACTGTATAGCTCAGGGGACTCTACTCAGTACTGTGTGATGATGATTATGGGATAAGAATCCAAAAAGGAATGGAGGGACTTTCCTGGCAGCCCCATTGGTTAAGACTCCACGCTTCCATTGGAGGAGTCACAGGTTGATCCCTGGTCAGGGACCTAAGATCAAGTAGCATGCCCAGGGGTATGGCCAAAAAAAAAAAAAAAGAGAGAGAGAGAGAGAAGTAATATTATTTTATAAAAAATAAAATAAAAAAGAGTGGATACATGCATATATATAACCGATTCACTCTGTTGCACACCTGAAACTAGCACAACATTGTAAATCGACTATGCTCCAATAAAAGCTAACTTAAAAATAATAAAATGTGCACTCCTTTAACCTAATGTATTCCATTTATAGAAATGTATCCTAAGATACTAAGAATGGCCCCAAAGTATGGTTTTCCATTGCACTAATTTTTAATCATTGTGAAAAAAATTGGAAACTAAATGCATCAATAAAAAGTGATGTGCATGTGTGGGTGCTCAGTAGCTTCAGTCGTGTCTGATTCTTTGCGATCCCATGAACTGTAGCCTGCCAGGCTCCTCTGTCCATGGGGATTCTCCAGGCAAGAATACTGGAGTGGGTTGTCGTTTCCTCCTCCAGGGGATCTTCCAGACCCAGGGATTGAACCCACGTCTCTTATGTCTCCTGCATTGGCAGGTGGGTTCTTTACTATTAGCACCAAGTTGAGTACATTAAGCCATGTACAAAGGGCTACAGAATCTGCAGCGATTAAAACACAATTGTACTGGGTGAAGCCATAAGCAATTGTTGTTTTTGTAGTTCAAAACTGGTTAAATTTTGGTAATTCATATGGTTCAGCCAAACAGAAGAATATTTTTTGATATACAAATAGATTTACAGCCTACTGAGTGAAAAAAAGTCGAGTACCACAGTATTTATGGAACGATCTCATTTTTGTGTTGACAAACACACACAAATATATTTGTGAAGAAAAAATCCAGCAAAGCACACATCAAAATGTTAACAGTAGTTGTCTTTGGGGCGCAGAATTATCCTTGTTCCAAAAATGAAGTTTCTGCTTTTTTTCCAGTCAATACTTCCTATTGGTGTAATGTTTACAGATTTGTAAATGAGTAAACTAGAACCTCAAAAAAGCATAAGATGCTAAACTCCAAGAGGCCAACCCTACATTCTTATTTTTCATAGTAATGGGTAATGCATTAAGCACAGCAGAAGCTAAACAGCTTTTCCGCAGGGAGCGGACGTGCCAGGCCCAGTCGGCAGGAGCGGAGTCTTCCCGTGCAGGGATGGCCAAGCCTCGGATGCTCCAAGGACAGGCTTCTCTAAGTGACCGCTCCCGGTTTGGGAAAGCAGAGAGACAGAAGAAACGTGCATGTCCCTCAGGACTTCTGTACCGCATTTGCTCTCTCTTCTTCCAGCCATAGCCCGGGTTTTGCTTGGGGATTCTCTCCGCCATAGCTTAGCCATAGTCTAGGGGTGGATGCGTGACCCAGACTTGAACTAACCAGCGAGTCACATTCGTGCAAAGTGAGCACGTGACCCGAGAGAAGCCGCGGAAAAATGAACTCCAGCTCCTCTGCGCCCTCTGCCGGCCTTTCTGATGAATTTTTCTTTATCCTTTATTTTAAAAATTAAAATTTAAGATTGACGTATAGTTGGTGGCGAGTCTTCCCTAGTAGCTCAGTTGGTAAAGAATACGCCTGCAATGCAGGAGACCCCAGTTTGATTCCTAGGTTGGGCAGATCCCCTGGAGGAAGGCATGGCATGCCTGGAAAATCCTCATGGACAGAGGAACCTGGTGGACTACAGTCCTTGGAGGTGCAAAGACGCGACTGAGCAACTAAGCACAGCACACCGTTGTCGGCTCAGTGGTCAAGAACTCGCTTGCCAACGCAAGTTCAATCCCTGGGCTGGGAAGATCCCCTGGAGAAGGGAATGAATGGCTACCCACTCTAGTATTCTTGCCTAGGTAATCTAATGGACAGAGGAGCCTGGCGGGCTGCAGTTCATGCGCTCACAGAAGAATCGGACACTGAGCAAGTAAAACAACAGATAGTCGATTTCCAATGTTGTGCCTGTTGAATTTTAAATTCAGTTATATCGCATTACTTTCTTCTCACTCACCCATATTGTGTGATTATTCCATTTTTATTCATTTTCTGTTCTTATTCCATGGCTGTATTACTTTTACCACGATGATCTATTCCTGCCTAATTAATCACCTCAAAACTAGTGGCTTGAAACAATAAAGATCGCATATTATCTTTCTCTGTTTCCATGGGTCGGGAACTCAGACAGGGCTGAGCAGGTATGGCCTGTCTCTTTTACATGATGTCTGGGCCCTCGGCAGAAAGACCCTGAGGCTGGGGACCTAGAATCACCTGAAGTCTCCTCACGCCCTTGTCTGGCCAGTGACACTGAGGTCAGGGACCCACGGGCAGGTGGTGGCTGGTATCTGCCAGAACACAGCATTTTGTCTGCCAGGCCTTTCCAGGTGCGCTTCCTTGAAATGTGAATCAGAACCCCAGACAAGACTATATACAACCCTTGGTTGTTATGCCTCTAAAGTCTATTTTTTTAAATTATTTTTTAAAATATTTATTTTAATTGGAAGATGATTACAATATTGTGATGGTTTTTGCCATATGTCAACATGAAGCCTCTGAATTTTCCTAAAGTGTCCCTCCCTTTTTCCATGCCATGGCCTTGTTGAATCTCCAATGTTAGAAGACATATAAGAAACACTTTTATATTCCCCAGACTATCTCAGCATGGCCTGTAGAGAGTCTAAGGGGTGGCACTGGTCTTTGCTAGAAAGGCTGCAGATGTGACTTGGAGTCTAGTGGAGTTGTTTTAGCCTCAGATGTCAGACTGCAGCCCTTGGCGTTTCATTCCCACAGCAACCCCTGTACTCTGAAATACAGACTTTTGATAGAGACATGTTTTCCTCCCAGACTTTTGAATAACCCTATCCATGCAAAGTTATCTTTGGATCAAATGAGATCCAGGAGAAGGCAGGGATCCAAAATACTGAATTCTTTCTGCAGGGGCCATGGTGCCCCGTGGACGCCCTGCAACACTCCCTTAAGCTGACATACAAAGTACTTCTAAAGCAAAAAGACTGAAGAATTCTCTGCTTGAATTCTTGTTTCAGAGTATTACTGAGATAAGTATGAGACAAGCGGATTCACCTTTGGTGGGGAGCCTTGTACCTCCTTCCTGTATGAGGATTTGCCCACTGCATTCCCTGAAAGCTCAGTTAGTAAAGAATCCTCCTGCAATGCAGGAGACCCTGGTTTGATTCCTGGGTCAGGAAGATCCACCAGAGAAGGAATAGGCTACCCACTCCAGTATTCTTGGGCTTCCCTTGTGGCTCAGTTGGTAAAGAATCCGCCCGCAACGCAGGAGACCTGAGTTCTATCCCTGGGTTGGGAAGATCCCCTGGAGAAGGGAAAGGCTACCCACTCCAGTATTCTGGCCTGGAGAATTCCATGGATTGTATAGTCCATGGGGTCACAAAGAGTCAGACATGACTGAGTGACTTTCACTTCACTTAGTTTCCCAGGACAGCTGGAACAATGTCCTAAAACAACAGAAATGGATTGTCTCACAGTCTGGAGGCGAAAAGTCAAAAGCAAGGAGGCTATACCGCCAGCTCTCTGAAGGCTCCAGAGAAGGATCAGTTGCACGCTGCACTCTCTCTTTTTTAAAAAAATAATTGCATTTATTTTTATTTTTGGTTGTGCTGGGTCTTTGGTGCTGTGTGGGCTTTCTCTGGTTTCGCAAAGTGAGGGCTGCTCTCTAGCTGTGGTGCGTGGGCCTCTCTAGCTGTGGTGCGTGGGCCTCTCTTGCTGTGGAGCACAGGCTCCAGGGTGCATGGACTTCAGTAGTTGCCGTTCTCAGGCCTAGAGCACTGGCTCGGTAGGTGTGGCTTAGTTGGGCTTAGTTGCTCCACAGCTTGTGGGATCTTCCCGGACCAGGAATCGAACCCGTGTCTCCTGGGGATTCTTTACCACTGAGCCACCAGGGAAGCCCCATGCCTCCGTGTAGCTTCTGGTGGTGTCCAGCAATCTTCAGCAGTCCTTGCTTGTAGACGCATCACCCAGTCTCTGCCTCTGTCATCACATGGCTTTCTCTCCATGTATTTCTCAGTTTTCTTTTCTCAGAAGAGCACCAGTCATTGGATCAGGGCCCACACTAATCCAGTATGACCTTATTCTAACCAATTACATCTTCTGGTTGTTGTTCAGTCACTAAGTCGTGTCCAACTCTTTGCGACCTCATGGACTGCAGCACGCCAGGCTTCCCTACCCTTCAGTATCTCCCAGAATTTTCTCGAACTCATGTCCATTGAGTTGATGATGCCTTCCAACTATCTCATCCTCTCTCACCCCCTTTTCCTTTATATCTGCAAAATTGCTATTTCAAATAAGATCACATTCTGTGGTTCCAGGTGAACATGAATCCTTGGAAGACCCTATTCAATTCAGAGCCCTGACCCTGAGTCTGATGAGAATGCAAAAGATGTGGAACCCACCCACTTTTATAGTCTGAGAACACCTGATACACACTTTCCCAGTCTCCCTGTCAGGCACACTCACGTGTGTGGACTGGGCTTTGCCAGTGGACACCCCCACAGAGGATTTTGTATCTGGAGCTGGAGTTCTTTCGTAAAGAATCACAGGAAGAGAAATTCTTCTAGCTGGTCATGTGTATTTGTCAGCCTTGGTGGCTCAGACGGTAAAGTGTCTGTCTACAATGCGGGAGACCCAGGTTCGATCCCTGGATTGGGAAGATCCCCTGGAGAAGGAAATGGCAATCCACTCCAGGACTATTGCCTGGAAAATCCCATGGACAGAGGAGCCTGGTAGGCTACAGCCCATGGGGTTGCAAAGAGTCGGACACGACTGAGCGACTTCACTTTCACTTTCTTTATAGGTAACATATATTGGGCTTCCCAGGTGGCTCAGTGGTAAAGAATCCACCTGCCAATGCAGGAGATGCAGATTTGATCCCTAGGTCGGGAAGATCCCCTGGAGGAGGAAATGGCAACCTACTCCAGTATTCATGCCTGGGAAATTCCATGGACAGAGGACCCTGGTGGGCTACAGTCCATGGGATCAAAAAGAGTTGAACACGACTGAGCAAGTGAGCAAGCACAAAGGCATGGGTAACAAGTACTGGTGCTTAGTCCCTCAGTCATGTCCGACCTTTTGTGACCCCATGGACTGTAGCCCACCAGGCTCCTCTGTCCATGGGGAGTCTCCAGGCAAGAATACTGGAGTGGGTTGCCATGCCCTCCTCCATGGGTAGGGGATCTTCCCAACCCAGGGATTGAATCCAGGTCTCCTGCATTGCAGGCAGATTCTTTACTGTCTGAGCCACCAGGGAAGCCTCAACAAGTACCACCCCCACCCACCTAATCTCAGTGGTTTCCAACAGCCCCAAACATGGGTTTCTCATTCATGGTTCTGTGGCTGGACCGTGCCTTGGCTGGTTTCTCCCGGGAGCCCCCGGGCTGGGCTCCAAGATGTTTGCTGGGATCAGGAGTACTCCATGTTTTTCCAGAGCTTGGGCTGGAGGAACAGCAGCTCCCTGGAGTAGGCTCTTCTCGTACAAGAAGGCAGGAGCGCAAGAGAAGGGCAGAAACACTGCTCAGAAAGGGCACACAGTCACCTTTCCCAAATTCCGTGTGTCAGTGCAGGTCACACAACCAAGCCCCAAATCAGCAAGGCAGGCAGGCATAGGATGGAAGAGGGGTGAAGGAATTCTTCCTGGAAAATAACAGAATTGGACTTCCCTGGTGGTACAGTGGATGAGAATCCACCTGCCAATGCAGGGGACACGGGTTCAATTCCTGGTCTGGGAAGATTCCACATGCTACGGAGCAACTAAGCCTGTGTACCGCAACTACTGAGAGCTTCTCTGCCGGCTCAAACAGTAAAGAATCTGCCTGCAGTGCAGGAGACCGGGTTTGATCCCTGAGTAGGGAGGATCCCCTGGAGAAGGGAACGGCAACCCACTCCAGTATTCTTCCCTGGAGAATCCCATGGACAGAGGAGTCTGGCGGGCTACAGTCCGTGGGGTCGCAAAGAGTCGGACATGCCTGAGCAACTCACACTTTGCTTTCACTTTCACCGCAACCGCTGAGCCTGTATGCTGCAGCTGCACATAGCCTGCATGCTGAGCTTCTAAAATTCATGTGCCTGAAGCCTGTGCTCCATAACAATGAGAAGCCTGCGCACTGCAACCGAGCAGTAGCCCCCTGCTCTCTGCAACTAGAGAAAGTCTGCATGAAGCAATGAAGACCCAGCACAACCAAAAAAGAAAATAACAGAATCTACCACACCAGGGCAGCAACATAAGATGCTAGATGGCAGCGGGTGTCCTTTCTGGGCTGGTTCTGGGCTGTCATCCTACTAGTATTTCTGGGCCAATTTCTAATTTTGGTTCTCAAGCCAGTTCTGTGAGCCTCTGGTCGGTTCCTTTTCAGTTTCTATCAGTGGCTTCTGTGGCTTGTGACTCAGGATTTCATCCCATTAATTCCTCCCTGGCCTTAAACATGGCTTGGGGGTCTCCAGCCTAGTGTTTCTCAGTCCCAAGCCCACCCATCTGCCTGCTCTGGAGATGGAACTCTGAAAATCACATTGCAGACCTTGCCAGCTGACTTTCTGATGGGTCCAGCCCATCTAGAGAAAGGTTGGCAGGGAGGAAGCGAGGAGGGGTATCTTTTCTACTGCTTGAAGCCCTTGTCCAAGTTGTCTTGGAACTGCGGTTTGTCCCAGCCTCCAGATTTCTCCAGCATCTCCGAGCCTGCTCCCTTGTGTCTTGTGCTGTGTTCCCGCAGTGGTGGGGCAGTGCCCCCTCCTGGGGGGTGTTTTCTGATGCAGTTTATTGGTGCTTGGATCATCTCTAATCATCGCTCCAGGTTGCAAACCTCCACTCGAGTTTGTCATGTCCCAACTAAGTACAGCCCTGGACCTTCTTCCAAGCCCTGCCTGTGGGTGGCCAGGCATGCCCTTGGGGCCTCCAGAGTCCTGGAGCATTTCAGGGAGGCATCGGCAGTGCATAGTCATCATGGACAGAACACAGTCCTGTGGCATTGCCGGGCGTTGTCCCTGCCGGGAACCTGATCGGTCCTGCGTGCAGACCACAGAGGCGTCTGTATCCAGAACCTCCCAGGAGAAGCTGGTGAGGTTCCAGCAAGGCCCAGGGGACTCAATAGGGCTTCACACGCAGCCCTTCCCACTTAATCCCTTTGCACAAAAGCCCTAGTCTCTCTCCCTTTCCTGGTAGAGCCTTGATGGGCCAATAAAACTGGACACTAAATCATTATCCACTGAAAAACTAGTTTCCCTTGCCCTGAGGGCTGGAAGGACTCATTCTTCATCTACTACTGGAAAGGGAAGGGAAATATTCAGAAATATTTGCCCCGAGGGGATGTGCTTGGGGTGGGGGTGGGGGGAGACTCCCTTCCTAGACTGTGTTGAATCCTTCCAAAGCAGGGAAGAAAAACAAAACTGTTAAATTTTCCTATTTAGAAAGTTCATATGCTGCCCCAGCTTTTAAACGAAAATAAACTTAAAAATACAAACAAAAAGTCATGAACTTCGAATTAACATTAAATCAACGTGATGGATGATGTTTTACCAACACTAGATTACTGTGAATCACTGGTGTGTGGTTTACTGGGAGAAAGATGTTTTTTCAACTTGACTTTTTTTTTGGATAATGGACCATTATTTGAGTCACTGACATTTTCACTGTCGATTTTTTTTTGTTTTGAATAATAAACTCCTTTTAAACCACCTATCTATTATTTTAATGAGTCAATCAATTTAATTGTGCAGTCTGCCAAATATAATCAGAAAATATTTTTTAAAGTATTTAATGAAATTCTTTTATTGTTTTTACTACATTTAACTGCTAATGCATATTGTTGCAAGTTGGATGGGAAGAAGATGACAGCTGCAAAGTCTATCATCTTGTAAGACCACACAATTCTCTTGCCATCTTTCTCTCTTTGAATTCTGGTGAAGCATTTGTCTTCAATGATATAGCACACTGATTCATCTGCCATGAACATGACCTTAATCCAAATGGAAAAGCAGGTTTAACATGGTGAAGCGGCAGTTGGTTCTGGTGTGGTCATCTAGGTGATCCAAAAGTGAAAACAGAACATTCAAAACTTTTGGTAGAACTCATAACCCCCCAGGAATATGCCTGTGGACCTCAAGTTGAGAAGCACCACCCAGAATTCCATAGGGGAGAAAAAGAGGGATTGCTCAGTGGCTATGTGCATGAGCCCGGGAGATTCTCTCTGCTGACCAGCAGAAACAGCCTGGGAAGCGCCCAGTAGGTGGAAGGATGTGGGGGTGAGTTTCCAGCCACACGTGCAGACACCTCCTATACATCTGAGGAGGAGGCAGCCTCCTCCAGAAAGCTGGTCGCAATCCTGGCCAGAGTAACAACATAAGATACACGGTTGCCTTTCCACTGTCCTTCCTGGAGACTCGAGCTGTAAATTTCCCCAAGAAGGCTGAAATGAGTATGGTCTGAAAAAAATAGAAGGAAAATAAACAGTAAATAATAAAGACTGCTTTGACTCTCCATGAACAATACTTTACAGAGCAACAGGCAAACACATATGTTGGATTTTCTGGTTCAGCTCCGGTCTGTTCTTCTTTCTATGAAGTGTCCTACCAGGAATTCCCTGGCGGTCCAGTGGTTATGACTCTGTGCATTCACTGCCAAGTTCCTCTGGTTGAAGAGCTAAGATCCCATAAGTCGTGCAGCCAAAAAAAAAAAAAAATTGAAAAATACTTCTCCTTGATTAGAAAAGTCAGATTCATCATAAAAAATCTGGAAAACACAATAAAGTGGGTAGGAATCAAACAAATTTCTACAGCTCAGAGATAATCATCACCAACTTAAAAAATTTTTTTTTACTTGAAGTAGAGTTGATTTACAATATTGTGTTAGTTTCTGGTGTACAGTCGAGTGATTCAGTTATGCATATGTATATCTTTTTTTTGGTTCTTTTCCATTACAGTGCATTACAAGATATTGAATATATTTCCCTGTACTACGCAGTAGATCCTGTTCATCTGTTTCACATGTCGTAGTTTGTATCTGCTGATCCCAGACTCCTAATGCATCCCTCCCCTGCCCTTTTCCCCTTTGGTAACTGTAAGTTTGTTTTCTATGTCTGTGAGTCTGATTCTGTTTAGCAAATAAGTTCCTTTGTATAATTTTTTAGAATTCACATACAAGTGTGATATCAATGATATTTGTCTTTCTCTGTGTGACTTGCCTCACTTAGTATGATCATCTCTGGGTCCATCCATGTTGTGGCAAATGGTATTATTTCATTCTTTTTTATGGCTGAGTAATAGTCCATTATAGGGCTTCCCAGGTGACCCTATAAGGGGGCAGGTGGCCCTAAAAGAATCCATCTCCAATGCAGAAGACACAGATTCATCCCTGATTGGGAACATCCTCTGGAGAAGGGAATGGCTACCCACTCTGGTATCCTTGCCTGGAGAATCTCATGGACAGAAGAGCCTGGCGGGCTATAGTTCATGGGGTCGCAAAGAGTCGGACACGACTGAGCATGCCTGCACCTATATATCTCTCACGTTTTCTTTTTATCTGTTCGGTTGTCAGTGGACACTTAGGTTGCTACTACTTCCACATCTTGGCTATTGTAAATAGTACTGCAGTGAACACCAGGGTGCATGTATCTTTTTAAATTAAAGTGTTCTCCAGATATGGGCCCAAGAGCGGGATTGCTGGGCAATTTGGTAACTCAATTTTTAGTTTTCTGAGGAATCTCAATACTGTTTTCCACAGTGGCTGTACCCAATTACCTTCTCACCAACAGTATAAGAGGGTTCCCTTTTCTCCACACCCTCTCCAGCATTTATGACTTATAGACTTTTTGATGATGGTCATTCTGACTGTTTGGAGGTGACACCTCACTGTAGTTTTAATTTGCTTTTCTCTAATAATTAGGGAATGTTGAGCATCTTTTCATGTGCCTATCAGATGCCTTCTTCAGAGAAATGTCTGCTTAACTCTTCTGCCATTTTTCCATTGGGTCATTTGCTTTGTTGTTACTGAGCTGTTTGTATATTTTGGAAAGTAGGCCCTTGTCAGTCGCATCATTTGCAAATATTTTTTCCCTGTCTATAGGTTGTCTTTTCATTTTATTTATTGTTTCCTTTGCTGTGCAAAACTTTTTTGTTGAATTAGATTCCATTTGTTTATTTTATTTCTTATTGCCTTGGGAGACTGACCTAAGAGAACATTGCTATGACTTATCTTAGAAAGTGTTTTGCCTATGTTTTCTTCTAGGAGCTTTATGGTATTATCTTTAAGTCTTTAATTTTGAATTTTTTTGTGTGTGTATGGTGTGAGGGAGTGTTCTAACTTTACTGATTTATGTGTGGGATGTCCAACTTTCCCAATACCACTTGCTAAAGACACTGTCTCTTCTATATTGTATAGTCTTGCCTCCTTTGTTGAATTGACCATATGTGTGTGGATACCACTAACTTTCCAAAGTATGTTCCTCCACTCCTTTGTGGTATAAATTTCCTTTCCTAGAATATAGTTATAAATCATACCATGAGTACCATTCGATAGAACTTCCCCTGACCCCTACCAAGCACTATTATGACATAAGCGTTTCTCCCATGATTCACTAGGAAAGCACTCACACTTGAAAATAGATTTTGGAGATTCTATCTTTGTCAGTTCATTACGTAAATGCCAAAAAATGTTTTCATTGAGAAATAATCATAACCGCACAAGAAGTTGAAAAACAGCACACAGCGTTCCATGTACTCTCCGCCAGCTTCCCCTAATGGTGACGTCTTACGTAACTACCGGACGATATCAGGAAATATATTGACGTTGGTACAAATCTATAGAACTTATTCAGATTTAACCAGTTTTTTACATGTGCATGTTATTACCTCAATTTTATTTGACAGAGAAAACCAAGACTCAGATGGGTTTAGCATCTTCCCGAGCTGCCCTGCTCCTGAAGCTGGCATATAGACCTAGGTCTGTCTGATTTGGACGTCTGCACATTTCTCACTTATTCTGAGGAGTAGAAGGAGCATCACAAGACAAATAATTTTTAGCAGGCGAAACACTGAAAACTTAAACAGCATCTCAGAATTGGTCTTAGTAACAAGGAGATCCAGGCTTGGTTCTACCACTAACTGTAAGATACTGAGAAAACTAAATTTCTATTGGCTTCAGAGTCATGAGCTGTTCTAAGATAGACAGGATGCCCACAGAAGGACAAGTGTATCAAACACACACACACACACACACACACTGTTGTTTTAATCCCTAAACATAGTAGCCCTCCTAAAAATGTTCTGGATGGAAAAACTTTAATAGAAACTCCTGAGTCTGGAGTTAAAAGGTTTAAGTAAATTGATTGTAGTAGGGTTACATTTGATGTGAATTCGGATTGTGGAAGTCGCAAAGAGTAGGACACGACTGAGCGACTGAACTGAACTGAAATAATGGAAGAATATGAGTAAAGCCTGATTCTATGTCCTGTAGTAGAAATACAGAATTCCACCCAATTAAAATATTAATATTAGCCAAGAATCCCTTCATTTCAAAACTGATGGGACTGGAGACTGTACACCATTCATGACTTGGCCACAGGGTGGCGCCACTTCAACGGGTAAGCAAACATGTCTGTTTTATCAGCGTAGAAACCACGGCGGTGTGTGCGGGTGTATTGGGACTTTGGGTTCAAGTGGTCTTAAAAGGGCTGAAGCTGATGTTGTAATACATTGATGTTGTAATCACTTTTGTGGAAAGGTTAGCTGAGCTAGATTGCTATGAAGAAGGCCAATCACTGTGTGCGTGCGCGTGTGCTAAATGGCTTCAGTCGTGTCCGACTCTTTGCGTCCCCATGGACTGTAGCCTGCCAGTCTCCTCTGTCCATGGGATTCTCCAGGCAAGGATACTGGAGTGGGTAGCCATTCGCTTCTCCAGGGGATCTTCCTGACCCAGAGATTGAACCCGCGTCTGTGTCTCCTGAATTGGCAGGCAGGTGCCACTAGCGCCACCTGCTGCTGCTGCCGCTGCTAAGTCGCTTCAGTCGTGTCCGACTCTGTGCGACCCCATAGACGGCAGCCCACCAGGCTCCCCCGTCCATGGGACTTTCCAGGCAAGAGTACTGGTGTGAGGTGCCATCACCTGGGAAGCCCCAGTTTATGTGCCAGCGTTCCACACAATAATAGAAATGGTACAGAGAGCAAAGGTCCAATGAAAGCACAAGACTACAATGGTTGTAAAATTTGTTTTCTGAGAATCATGCCCCCGACTTTAGAATGACTTCTGTGGGAAAATAATTCTAAAGAGTACTGAGTGTTAAATGATGTGAATCTTTAGCAACCCATCATTCTTAGGAAATGTGATAGATCAGATTCTAATACCTAAGTGTGGATCAGCTCAGCTCGAAGGGAAGTTCTGACCTACGAGTCTGTCCCAGAAAACCTAATTCCCTTCAAGATACAAGAGAGGAAGCAAGGAATTCCAGTGGTTGGGACTCTATGCTTCTACTGCAGGGGGCATGGGTTTGATTCCTGATCAGGGAACTAAGATCTTGAAAGCCACAAAACCAAAAGAAAAACAAAAAGCCTGAAAACCACAAGAGAAGAAACAGATTTTCTCTCCATTTTGTGCTCATCCCCCTTCCCTCTGTCTGGTTCTCGTTCCCACCCATCCACTTCCACAGCCGAGCTTTTGTCAGTGTCTTTTCCTTACCTCAATAATGAGGAAACTGAGGCTCAGAGAGGTTAAGTAATTTCCGGAAGATCTCACAGCTGGCAATCAGCAGAGTTGGAATTTGAACCTAAGTAAGCTGAGCACCGAAGAATTGATGCTTTTGAACTGTGGTGTTGGAGAAGACTCTTGAGAGTCCCTTGAACTGCAAGGTGATCCAACCAGTCCATTCTGAAGGAGATCAGTCCTGGGTGTTCATTGGAAGGAGTGATGCTAAAGCTGAAACTCCAGTACTTTAGCCACCTCATGCGAAGAGTTGACTCATTGGAAAAGACTCTGATGCTGGGAGGGATTAGGGGCAGGAGGAGAAGGGGATGACAGAGGATGAGATGGCTGGATGGCATCA
>NW_011494633.1:6278895-6285378 GCF_000754665.1 Bison bison bison | reverse complement strand
GTACTTTAGCCACCTCATGCGAAGAGTTGACTCATTGGAAAAGACTCTGATGCTGGGAGGGATTAGGGGCAGGAGGAGAAGGGGATGACAGAGGATGAGATGGCTGGATGGCATCACCGACTTGATGGACATGAGTCTGAGTGAACTCCGGGAGTTGGTGATGGACAGGGAGGCCTGGCGTGCTGCGATTCATGGGGTTGCAGAGAGTCGGAAAGGACTGAGTGACTGAACTGAACTGAACAGGTGATACCAAAGCCTGCTCTGTTCCCGTACCATAGGGCTCCTCTACGCTGTGCCTGTGTGGGTACCTCCATCATCAAAAATTCAGCAGGAGCAAACAGGTTGTCTGCCTGTCATGGAGGTGGAGGGAAAGTATTTCTCAGTAAGATAGCATTGCTCTTTCGTAATCTATTTTAATGTGCCAAGCGTCCTTGGATGGAATGATTTTGACGACTGTTTAGGCAGAAGCGGTCACTCCTTTTCTCCAGACGTGATGCCACCATCTGTAATTATCATAGCAATGGTATGTCTGTCAGCAAACCTCTCAGTCACTTGCGAGATTTTATTTAAGTCAGCAGCCTTTTAGTTTCCTGGAGTCAAGGAGAGGTTGATGTAGGCGGGGCAGAAAGGGTAGAAGATTGTGACACAGCAGCAACGGCTGGAACTGCAAATGCTTCCCTACTCTTTGGGAAATTGTAATGTTATTTTTTTCCATCCATTCACCAAACACAGATGAGGAAAGAGAAAGCATGAGACCCTGGATAATTTACTCATTGCCTGATCACAGGCCAGCACCTGCCTTATAAAAACAGCATCATTCTAAAAGTGGGGTGGCTGTGTTCCTGATTGAACTGAAAGTAGAAATGCAATTGATTCTCCTGAGTATGATTATAGGGGATGTACATAACACTTTTTTTTCTCAAAATGCTTTTACATCTGTTATCTTAATTTATCTCTGCACAACATCCTTGCCTTGAACAAACTTATTATAGCACTTATCACCCTGTAGTTAATGTTTAGTGTATATGTCCATCTCTCTTGCTGGTTTATGACCCTCCTTAGGGCAGAGACCCTGCCGGATTTATGCATCTAAATAGCTCGAGCACTTGGCAAAGTATTAGTTAGGGCTCGTGCGTGCTCAGTCACATCTGACTCTTCATGACCTCATACACTGTAGCACGCCAGGCTCCTTTGTCCATGGAATTTTCCAGGCAAGAATACTGGAGTGAGTTGCCATTTCCCACACCAGTGAATCTTCCCAGCCCAGAGATCAAGAACCTGCCTCTCCTGCATCGGCAGGCAGATTCTTTACCACGGAGCCATCTGAGAAGCTCTAGTTAGCACTTGTTTCATTGCAGAAGATAGAAACACACTGGATACAGGTTAAGTAAGGGGTGGGGGGCTTTGTTTCAAGGCGCCCCGGGGTAGGTGTACAGCCTCTGCTTGGCCTAACAGGAATCAGGCTCTCTGGCTATTCCTCATCTCTTGCCTCAGTAACACCTCCTCTTTGAAGAAGTACCTTTCACTCCTTCCTGGTTCCCTGGCTGAGAACCTGGCTGGCAGCATGTCCGGAGTGGCGGTGTAAGTTGGCCAGTCCTGAACCAAGAGCCTTATCACCCTGTCCCAACCTCACCCTTGACTCTCCAGGAGTCAAGACTCTCATTGGTCCAGCCTTGGCGAAGTGTTCACCTCTAGCACAATCAACTGCAGCCAGAGGGGTGTGGTCTAATCCAGGAAGGAGATGGTTGGCATGGTAAGGCGCCTGGTAGTGGCAGGAAGGAACAAGGCACAGTTTCCTGGAAAAAAAAAAAAGAAACAGTAGGGGGCCTCATCTCGGTATACACTTGATGCTCTATAAATGCTTACAGATCCGCCTGGCTCTAAACGTGGCGGGACGCTGGGCTTCTTCCGGTTCCTCAAGCCTGCGGAGCTCTTTCTGGATGCCGGGCTTCCGGATGGCTCTTTCTCACCACCATCCCCATGGCCTCGCTAACTCCAGCTCCCCGTTTGGATCTAGATTCGGGTTCGCTGCTTCTTCATTAGGTGGCCTTTCCTGACCCCGCCCAGAATATCCTGCTCTATGTCTTTAGAACTCTCAATGCCTTGCTGTGACTTGTTTAACTCCTGCCCTCCCCCAACCCCCAAGATTGTAAGTTCCAGTGTTCCCAGAGGTCCCAATAGCTCCTGGCCCAGTGGACAGCCCCACAACTTGGAAGTGGGGGCAGCAGGGGCATTCATGCCCTGTTGTTAAGCAAACCTCTGACCAATGGGAGGTGGGAGAAGTGAATAACTTCTTGCCCTTTTACCCTCCATGGACCGTCCTGAGATGAAATTTGTGTAGCTTTTGAGAGGATGGCCCTGGAAGATTAAGTACCCTCATGTTGACAGTTTTCTCCTCACCCACCTCTCTGTGAAGGGACAGGATTTCCACTCTCTGGAACTTCACTCCCTTTTGAACTAGTAGCCAGAGCCTTCCCCTCAGGCTCTGCTTTCTGGGGAACTCAGGCTACGTGGCTACCTCTAGCTGGCACACATGAAAAAATTAAGTGCAGTGGCCTTTGGTTAGCACAGTGCTTAAACAAAGTTTCAGAAATCCCACCGGCTCCATCCCTAGGGCCGGCTTTTCCCCATTTTAGTTGTCTTTTTTTTTTCCTTTTGGCCACGCAGCACAGATCTTAGTTCCCCTACAAAGGGATGCAACCTGTGCCCCTGCAGTGGAAACAGTGTTCTAACCACTGGCCTGCCAGGGAACGCCTTGGTTTTCTGCTTATCCAAGATTTCTCTGAATGGAGGCAAGGTTGCCACCTGTAGCTCCTGCTTGTTCTCACGCATGAATGGTTCTCTTACCTCTTGGCTTCAGGCTGAGACCAGAGTTGACCCTCATGGTCTGGGATGGGCCCAGGTAGGGTCACGTGTTTTCCTCTGACCCAATCACTGTGGTGGGTAAGGACCAAGATCCTTCTCTGGGTATCCTCTCCTTTTAAGTTTCAGGAGCAGTGATAACGTGCCAGAAGGGGCAAGATGAGGCCCATAAAATACCATGTGGGCTGTGGCATTGGAGAGGGGAGTACCACAGATGCATATGGCAAGGAGTCTGTGACCCACCCCCCTTCCCCTCATCCAGTACACACCCAGGGGAGGAGGAGAAGAGATCTGGGTGATCAGGTCCCCAAGCAGTCAGGATGGGAGGCCAGAGCTGGGGTGGACAGGCTCATTTCTACAACGGGCTCTCCTCAGAGCAGCCTCTCCTGTCAGGGCCCTTGAATATAGCTCAGCGCCTCCCCCAACCATGAGGTCCAAGCTGGCACTGGTCGTCTGTGTTCTCCACAGCAGCATCAGGACCTGTCTGCCCTAAAACTCTCAGTTTGGAGGCTTCCCAGGGACCCAGACATGCCTCCACCAAGGGCTGAGTTCACGCAGGGTTGTGGACCCCAGGTAGAAGCAGCCTGGAGGCTCCTCATTTACTACAAGCTTTCAGCCAGGTAGACCCTCCCCTTCCCCTTGGGGAGACACCATCCTAGAGAAGTCTCCCTCTAGAGGTCAGCCAGGACTTTCCAGACACCAGGCCAGAGGCTCCCTCTGGGCTGTCTGCTCAGTCATGGGGTCACCATCCTCCACCATGAGAGCCTTCTGGGCCTCAGTGCTGTGTCTTTGGACACTCTTATTCCCACTGTGATACAGTGTCTGCACCCCCATGGGACCTGGGGCCCTGTGGAGTTGGTTCTCAGCCCCTGGTGCCTGCTGAGAAGTGTCAACATTCATAGAGCACTTACCACCCCAGGAACCATCTAAGAACTTCATGATTATGGATTCATTTCACCCTTATGGGAAGACCCTGAGAACAATGTCTATTGATCGTGACTGGAACCCAATTTGAAAAAAGAGATCAGTAAAATACATTTTGGTGACCTTTAGGCCAATATGAACTGAGGATTAGATGATGTAAAGAATTATTGTTACTTTTGTGAGATATGATAATAACATTGTGGTTCCTGTAGGAGAAAAAAGTCATTTTGGGGCATAACAAATCATTAGAGGTAAAATTTGATGATGTCTATGCTCTACTTTAAAAATTCAATTAGATGACAATTAAGTGAAACAAATATGGCAAAATATTAAAGACGGTTAAATCTGGGATAGTGGTATATGGGTGTTTATTATACTTATCTCTACTTTTCTGCACATTTGAACATTTTATAATAAAAAACAAAAACTTTGGGGTACTTCCCTAATGGCCCAGCAGTTAAGAATCTGCCTTCCAATGCAGGGGATGTGGGTTGGACCCCTGGTCGGGGAACTAAGATCCCACATGCCGAAGGCGGGGCACGTGAATCAGCAAACCACAGTGAAAGATCCTATTTGCTGCAACTAAAACCTGATGTAGACAAATAAATAAGTATTAAAAATTGTTTAAATAGGAGGTAATTAGTAATCTCATTTTACAGATGAAAAAGCTGAGGCATGGAGAGGTCAGATAGAGAGTGGCTGAGCTGGAATTAAGCCCCGCCTCATACACCATTTCTCAACACAATGATGCATGCTCATGTTTGATAAATATTTGTTAAAACAGTGGTCTTTAGGGTTTGGGCTGTTCCACCTCAGATGTGTTCCTGGAATACATGTTTTACCTTGGGTCCCAGGTCACACACCCAGAGCTTTCCAAGTGGCCTCTAGATTGACTAGGCTCCTACCGAACTCCTAGTCTCCTAACAGTTTTCCACAGGGCAGCCAGAGGGACTTTTCTGGACTGTAGCCTGCTAGGCTCCTTTGTCCATGGAATTTTCCAGGCAAGAATACTGGAGTGGGTAGCTATTCCCTTCTCCAGGGGATCTTCCCAACCTAGGGATTGAACCTAGGTCTCCTGCATTGCAGGCAGATTCCTTACTGTCTGAGCCACCAGGGAAGTCCCCAAATTTTTTGTTTTTTATTATAAAACATTCAAATGTACAGAAAAGTAGAGATAAGAGTACAATGAGCACCTATATATCCATACTTCTCTGGATATACAATATCTGTGTATCCATACTTCCATGGAAATATGTACTTCTCTGGATATAGAATAATGCACACAATTTAAAATTCAAATAATGCCAAGGAAAAAAATTCAAAGAAAATACAGTAAAAAATGATTCTCCCTGGGAATTCCTTCATAGTCCAGTGGTTAGGACTCGGCACTTTTACTGCAGGGAACCCAGGTTCAATCCCTGGTGGGGGAATTAATATCCCACAAGCCACACGGCACGGCCAAAAAAAAAAAAAAGGTGATTCTCCCTGCCATTCAGCCACTGGGTTCCTGCACGGAGGCCAGCACTCTACCTAGTATCCTTTCAGATCCGGTCTAAGTGCATAGAGGCAAATAGGAACAGGGGAGGAAAGGCAAGACCTCCTTCTGCTCCGTCCCCTACCCTACCTGCCTCTAACCAGGGGAGCTCCGTTTTACGTTTTTTGTAGCTTGGCCTCTTCTGTAAGATCTTATTTGAAGAAGGGGTTCCTAAAGGTGGGAAGTCACTGGCTAACCTGACACAGCAGCCCTTGCCCGCCTGGTCCACCTTTACAGCCAACGGGCCCCCCTCCCAGCCAACTCACATTCAGCCACAGCAGGTGACTGTCCCCCATTCATGCCCTGCGCTTTCTCGTCTACCGCTTTGCTCGTGGCATTGCTGGAATGAGTTTGTCTCTGCTTGGTGAGTTCATCCTTTAAGATCCACCTCAAATATCACCTCCTGCATTAGTTGTCTGTCATCTCAGTCATGTCCGACTCTGTGCAACCCCATGGACTGCAGCCCTCCAGTCTCCTCTGTTCATGAGATTATCCAGGCAAGAATAGCGGAGTGGGTTGCCATGCCCTCCTCCAGGGGATCTTCCTGGCCCAGGGATGGAACACGCCTCTTTTATGTCTCCTGCATTGGCAGGGGGAGTCTTTACCAACTGAGACACCAGGGAAGTCCGGTCATCTATCACATTGTAACAAATCACCCTAAAACTTTGTAGCTTAAAACAATAAATATTTATTATCTCCCTCCATTTGTGAGGGTCGGATCTGAGGGTGGCTTAGCTGGGTGATTCTGGCTCAGGGTCTCTCATGAGGTGGTAGTCAAGCTGTTGACAGTGCTGTGGTCTCCGCTGAGGGCCTGACTGCCTACCACACTTGCCTGGCTGTCGGCAGACAGCCATGGGTCCTGGGTCCTTTCCTCAGGGCTGCTCATGACCTGCTAGCCGGTTTCCTCTCGAACAAGTGATCCAAGAGAGCAAGACAGAGAGGACCCAGCATGGAAGCCACGATCTTCCATAACCTGTGCTTGGAAGTTTCCTATCGTCACCTCCACTTTATTCTATCGGTCACACAGACCAACCCCAATGCTGTGTGGGAGGGAGCTACAGTGGGGTGTGAATATCAGGAAGTGAAGATCAGGAAGCCATCTCGGAGGCTGCTGGCCTCAGCTCTCCCATGTAGTCCTTGGGGGACTGGCACTTTGAATAGCC
>NW_011494633.1:6273807-6278795 GCF_000754665.1 Bison bison bison | reverse complement strand
AGCCTTCTGTGAAGCTTGTGTTGTGGATGGTGGCACTAGTGGTAAAGAGCCCACCTGCCAATCCAGGACATGTAAGGGACGCGGGTTTGATCCCAGGCTCTAGAAGTTCCCCTGGAGGAGGCCATGGCAACCCGCTCCACTATTCTTGCCTGGAGAATCCCATGGACAGAGAGGCCTGGAGGGCTCCAATCCATGGGGTCACAAAGAGTTGGACACGACTGAAGCAACTTAACATGCACACACCAGTCTCACTCCCAGATGGCAAACTCTTGGGGGACAGTTACTAAACCTTATTTATCTTCCCCTTCCTTTTTAGGCCCACATATTCTCTAACATAGAGTACACATTCAAAAAATGTCAAATTAATCCTGAAGGCATGCATAGATGAATAAACGAATGAATTAGTAACTCTCTGGGTGGATAATTCAAAAGACTAGAGGAGACAGCATGAACATATGATTAATTTCCCCCGTTTTCTGCCACAAGATACCTAAGATGTTCGTTTGCTTAGAGCTTGCTTTCTTTTCCTCTGTTTACTTCTCCTTCCCCAACACCTTATGGTTACAGCATCAGAGGGCTTTCTCAACATCTTGGTCTAACAAAGGTTCGCCTCTCATCACAGCTGATTGGATCAGGGCCAAGCACCCAACCCAAGATGGGCCAATGGACTTCAAGGAACTTGAAATGGGACTAAGAGAGGCCAAGCTTCAGTCTGGCTGCTTCCTTGCCAAAAGGGTCCTGGAAATCTGAAAACTGTTGACAGTAGCAGTTCTTTGATCCATGGACTGGGGAGCAGAGAAAGCCAGTCTGCCCCAATAGGAGGGTAAGAAGGAAGAGAGAGGGGAAGGGTAGCCGAGTTTGCAGAAGCCCACAGTTCCTGCTTCCTGTTCAATCTGAACCTGGCTGCAGCTCCAGCTTGATCCCCATGAGACACACGTATATATTTTTAAAATGTGTATATGCTTTTAAAGGTTACTTTCTATCTGCAGTATTACAAGATATTGGCTGTAGTCCCCGTGTTACAAATACGTCCTTGAGCCTGTCTTATACCCAATACTCTCCCATCCCTAGATTGCCCTCCCCAACTTGTATTCTTATAATAAATGGGGCTCAAGCAATGGTGTACTAGAGTTGGTTCACACTGGCTCCTGAAAGCTAGTTGTACATCTTTCTCCATGGGAGCACCTGGGGAGCTTAACATAGACCATAGCCACAATAGTCACACCATAGAAATCAGAAGATGCTACAAATAGTATCCCCCAGTAATAAACACTGGTTATTAAACATTAACAAGCACATCACTGGGTTTAAGATAATTCCAGGGGGCTTCTGTAAGGTACAGCCCACACAGTCTTTCTAATTAAAGCCTCTGCTGGACAAGCTCCTACTCAGGCTCTGTGGCCCAATGCATCTCCCGTGAGAAGCCTCCTCTGGTGTTTGTGGCAAGCTGGTTCTCTGTGTATTCCCAGAGCCTAGGAGACACTGTGAGACTATCCAGAACTCTGAGGGCTACGTGACACAGGCCAGGCATGAGACAGACACCCCACCTAGGCAATAATCGCCTATTGCCCTTGGAGTGAAGTCCAGGCTCCCCAGCAAGGCCGACTCTTCCTCTGAGCCGTGGCCCTTGCCCTCCTCGCATCTCATTCCTGCCCACTCCATCCCCACCCCATCACCGCGCCCTGGCCTCCTCAGATTTCTCAACCTCTAGCCCAGAGTCTCTACCCCGTGAGCTGTCAGCCATTTGGAGACTATGATAAAGATCACAGACCTTCGCTTTGAAGGAAGCAGGCATACACACACACACACAAAGATTTGCCTATAACTTCAAGGCTTCATGGACCAAACAGCTTCTTTCCCTTTTAAAAAAATGTTATGTGGTTATTTATTTATTTTTGGCTATGCTGGGTCTTCCTTGCTGCACAGATTTTTTCTACTTTTGGACAGCAAGGCCACTCTCCAGTTGTGGTGCTCAGACTTCTCTTGTTGCAGAGCACAGGCTCTAAGATGCAAAGCTTCAGAAGTTGGCAGCTCTTAAACTCTAGAGCGCAGGCTCAGTAATTGTGGCGCACGGACTTACTTGCTCCGTGCAATGTGGGGTCATCCCAGATCCAAGGATCCAACCCATGTCTCCTGCATTGGCAGGCAGATTCTTTACCACTGAGCCCCTAGGAAAGCCCCTTTTCTCTGAAGCCTTTCCTGACTCCAACACCCCACGTGCCCAAACATAGCTCTATGTCAGCACCTTCAGCACTCTTAAACTAACATTTATGTTTAAAAAGAATATTTACTTATTTGCCTGTGCTGTCTTATCTGTGGCACACACGATCTTTATCTTCATTGCAGTATGAGAACTCTTACTTGTGGGTTGTGAGATCTAGTTCCCTGGGCATGGATCAAACCCTGGCCCCCCGCATCGGGAGTACAGAGTCTTAACCCACTGGGCCAACCACCAGGGAAGTCCCACTTATATTTAACTTTGGGTCTTGTGCTTCACTGGCTGCTCCTCGAGGAAGCATCTGTCCCCATCTTATTTAGAGTACGTGAGTGACCAGGAGATGCCTGAGGTGTGTCCTGACACTGAGTTCTAATCATGAGATCAGGGTGTCTCTACAGACACAGCCCCCTGCCTAAGCACAATCGTGTGTCCTTCGAGGCTGGCATCAACATTGCTAAAGGGAGAAGATGCCAACCAGAGTCAGGCCAAGGCACACGTGGAGGGTGAAAATCAGGTGTCTCTATGGCTGGTGTATTCCCAGCAACCAGGGCTCTGGGGGCATGCCTTGGGCAAAGGAAGAGCGTCTCAAGTGTGGTACCACGGGAAGAGCCTGAACTCTGGGTCTCAGAGATCTGCACTCAGATTCTAGCTCTGCCACTCATGGCTTTTGGCCATGAGCAGCTCACTTTGTCTCTCTGAGCCTACTTTCCCACCTGTCAAACCCTACTTGACTGAGTCACTGCTAAGATGAAAACAGATGATCTGTAGGTTGTGCCTGGGACACAGGAGTTAGTCAATAAAAGTTAGTGTCCTTCTTTCCTGTATTTCTGTCTTGTTGGTCACATGCAATAGAAATCAACTCTGTTAACTAAAGCCAAACGAGGAATTTATTTGTAAGAGTGGCAAAGATTGCTTGCTGTCCCCCAATTTCTGTTATCCCTTTCTCTCATGGTAAAGTAATTTTTAGCTAGGAACATAGTTGCTTGGCTGAATGCTGCATTTTCTCCCCCAACTTCCCTTGCAGATTGGCATGACCCAATGACAGTATTCTCTAGAGAATGTGGTGTGACCAGAAGTGATTTGTAAATTTCTAGGTCATGTCCTTAAAGGTCATGTCCTTAGAGGTGTCGGTACTCACCTCTTTCCTCATTTCTTCTGTCCTTCTGGCTGGAACAGGGATGTGCTGGCAGGAAGTGGAGCAGCCATACTGACCTATGAGGTAGCAGCTGAGTGTTGAGGATGCAGAGAAAAAAGACAGAAAGAGCCTGGGTTCCTAATGAGTTATTGGAGGGAGGCTCTGCACCTGCTCAGACTTTTAAAGGCAAGAGAATTAAACTGTTGTTTGTTCAGCCATTGTCAATCTTTGGATTTTTGTTATAGCAGCCAATCCTATACGCTATCTAATACTCAGTGCTTTAGACTGTATACCCCTAAAATGTGTATGTTAAATGCTAACTCCAATATGGTGGCATTTGGAGGTGGGGGGGGGCCTTTGGGAGGTGATTAGGTCATGAGGACAGAGCTTTCATGAATGGGATTAGTGTCCTTATAAAACAGACCTCAGAGAGCTCTGTGGCCCCTTCCATCAGGTGAGAACACAGTGAGAAGACAGACAGTAGTTTTTGCTAGAAACAGAGTTGGTCAGAAACTTGATCTTGGACTTCCAACCTCCAAACCTGTGAGACAGAAATTTCTGTTGTTTACAGGACACTCAGGCTATGGTCACTTTGTTTTAGCAGCCAAATAGACTAAGCTACTTAGTAAACCACAAGGGACTCATGGTATCCAAAAGAGAGCCAGACAAATGTTTACATTGTTTCGACTTTAACTATTGTCGGTTTGACAGTTGTCTTTGTGACAGTTGTCTTTGCCACTACTCAGTTGACTCTTGTGTTACTTTGATATACACACATCATTTTGTTTGTTTTTTGTATATCCTAACATTTGGCACAAGATATTCCCGGCTTTTCTCGTAATTTCCATGCCTTAGCCTTGGACTTCTTCATTTGAACAATGAGTTTCAGTGGTTTAGTGGAGAATGGTGATTAGAAACCATGGCCTATGTGCTATGTACGCTTATTGATACCAAGCTGACACTGCTTCTTGGCTTTCTGGCAGACCAAACTAGGCAATACACATGTATATGTGTGTGTGTAGGCGTGTATAGGTTAATACACACATCTAATGCCCACTCTTCCATCTCTGCTGCTGCTGCTGCTGCTAAGTCGCTTCAGTCGTGTCCGACCCTGTGCGACCCCATAGACGGCAGCTCACCAGGCTTCCCCGTCCCTGGGATTCTCCAGGCAAGGATACTGGAGTGGGTTGCCATTTCCTTCCATCTATACATCCTTTTAAAAACCATGAATTTATACCAGCATTTCTAAATCCAATTCAACATTCAGAATTTAGTCTTTCCTTCTTTTATTTTCTTTTTAAATACGGAATGCTTCCTGAACTTTCACATCATCCTTGCACAGGGGCCATGCTAATTTTCTCTCTATTGTTGCAATTTTAGCGTATGTGCTGCTGAAGTGACACGCCCTCTTTTCCAATAGGACATTGCTCTCTTCTCTGGTGGTGAGCAACTGGATCCCATTATCTTCACTCTATTTCCGTGCTTGCTTGCTCCCATTTGTACCAATTCCTTGACCACTAGAACTCCCCGGCCCTGCTACGTCCTCAGCTTGGCCGAGGGAAATGGGGACAGACCAGATGCACATCTTAAGATAATATCAATCCCTTTGCTTTCCTCCCCCACCCCCTCCCTCGT
>NW_011494633.1:6252905-6273707 GCF_000754665.1 Bison bison bison | reverse complement strand
ACCCCCCCTCCCTGTCAAATAGCCTTCTTGTTACAATTTGGGCTCCATTTAGCTTGCTTATAGGTACTTATTTCCCAGGTGGCACTAGTGGTAAAGAACCCACCTGCCAATGCAGGAGACATAAGATACTCGGATTCGATCCCTGGAGGAAGATCTCCTGGAGGAGGAAATGGCAACCCACTCCAGCATTCTTGCCTGGGGAATCCCATGGACATGGGAGTCCGGCAAGCTACAGTCCATGGGGTCACAAGGAGTCTGAGATGCCTGAAACAATTTAGCGCGCACACACACACACACACACACACACGTACAGAACAAAGTAATCTCTAGGCCACAGGGAAGCTGAGATTGGATTTGCCTTCTGCTTGAAGAAAGAAGGTGCTCATCAAAAGGACTGGACTGCAGGGCGCCTTTGAAGGAGGACACTGTCCAGCACAAAGCCTGGACGCTTCTCTAGCCTGAGCCCTACTGGGCAGACGGGCACTCAGGTAGCTGCTCTTCAAGAGCATCCAGCTAACAACCCTTCCCATCTTCTGATCCCATCCTCAAGTACCATCGCCACCACGCAAACAGCATCCCTGCCAGGTATCACACTGGCAGCTTTGTGTGTGTTCTTTCTTTTCAGTCCTCACAGTAATATTAGGGGGAGGCACCATGATGGTCCGTATTTTACAGATGAGGATAAGTCTTGGAAAAGTGAGGGAACCTGCCCAAGGTCACGTGACAAGCATCGAGGTCATTACTTGAGCCCTTGAAGTCCAGCTCCGCCAGCTCCATTGTCCTGCTCTGAGCCCTTGACCTCTCACTTCAGTCTTCTCTTGACCTCCACCTGTCGTTCTGATGCTACCCATGCTCTGGCTAGTTCTGGCTTTGTCCAGGAAATTGAGTCCTGGGTGCACAAAAGCTGTCAGTGCCAAGCTTTTAAAGAAATACCACTGTGTGGTATTTAACACGTGCCTCCCCAAATATGTAACATACATGTGCGTGTGTGCTAAGTCGCTTTCGTCGTGTCTGACTCTTTGCAACCCCATGGACCGTAGCCTGCCAGGCCCCTCTGTGCACGGGATTCTCCAGGCAAGAATACAGGAATGGGTTGCCATGCCCTCCTCCAGGGATCTTCCTGCATCAGTAGGTGGGTTCTTTACCACTACCACCACCTGGGAAGCCCGATGTAGCCTGCATGTGCAAGTCATAAAACAGTAATGAAAGAACCCCCATGCCCCAAACCTACTGCCAACTTAAACATACACTAACAAATGCTTTTTAATTAGGCTTAATCTTTTACATTTTTAGAGAGCCTTTGTGTTTTCAAAATGCAAAACCTTTTTCAATTTAATCTCCTCACTGCAAAGCTGCATATCCCCTGTGGATTAGCCGGCTCCCTCCCTCTGTCATCTTTTCTCTGAGGGGTGAGTCCTTGGCTGCTGTGTGTGTGTGTTTCAATCACATTTCTGACAAGTCCTATGGGTCTTGTCCAACTTTACTTTCAGATACAGCACAAATCTGGCCACCTCTAGCCTCCTTCCCTAATCCAAGCCACGGGCAAGGCTGGATCCTGGCACTAGCCTCTTAGCTACCATCCATCAGGCAACCACAGTGAGCTTTAAAAAAAAAAAAAAAAAGGAATCAGATTATGTCCCTTTCCTGCTTGGTCCTGGCCTCTGGGACATATCTGCCTGCCGTCTCAATCCTGAGTCCTCACACTGACCTAGGGATAGGGTCAGAGCCACGGTCTTTGCCAAGGCTCACAAGCCTTACTTCCATGGGTTCCTCTTCACCCCCCACCCCTCACTCTGATATCTGCACACACAACACCCTGTTCCTTCTGCCTGGAACGCTTTTCCCCAGGTATGATCACAGCTCCTTCCTTCCTCCTGTAGGGCCGCTGCTCACTGGCATCTTTGGTTCCTTTGATCACTCTTTTTTTTTTTTTTCTGCTGAGCGGCATGTGGGATTTTAGTTCCCTGACCAGAGATTGAACCTGCACCCCCTGCACTGGAAGGGCAGAGTCTTAACCACTGGGCTGCCAGGAAGCCCCGCCTTTTATCACATTTTATAAGCATAAGATAAATTCACAGAAAATAAAACCTACCTAAGCACATACTTTAAAAAAAATTAATAGGATGTACTATAACATAAAGGATAAATAAAAGAAAATGAATGTTTAATCATTTAATATGTATTTTAACAAGTAGATCTGGCAGCTCTCTGCACTTACACCTAGAGTTCTTATAAATGTAACACCCACAAAGATGCAGTGTGCTGACTCAAATTCCACAGAGATGTGATTTCTTAAAACAGTGAACAGTTCTTGGTGGAGTCCCAAGCAAGACAAAATGTAACCTTCTCTCTGTGTATTAGATACACAGTTCTTGAATTCCTGAAGATGCAGTGAGTGATAAATCTGTGTACAAAATACTTTCTGCTTATTTATAAAACCGTTTTAGGTTCTAGGCTCACATAATTATAAGCAGAGTTTTCAGCTACATAGATGTCTGCTGGCACATTCCAGAGTTGCACAAAGGAAGAACGTTTTCAGTCTCTCATCCTTTCATTTGTCTCGTGCCCTTCAGGATGTCTGGCACGCCTGCTTGTCGTTCAGTTGCTAAGTCGCGTCTGACTCTGTGAACCCACTGACTGCAGCACTCCAGCTTTCCCTGTCTTTTGCTAACTCCCAGGGTTTGCTCAGACTCACATCCATCGAGTCAGTGATGCCATCCAACCATCTCATCCTCTGTCCACCCCCGGCTCCTGTCCTCAATCGTTCCCTGCATCAAGGTCTTTTCCAAGGAGTCCGTTCTTCACCTCAGGTGGCCAAAGTATTGGAGCTTCAGCTTCAGCATCAGTCCTTCCAATGAATATTCAGGGTTGATTTCCTTTAGAACAGACTGGTTTGATATCCTTGCTATCGAAGGGATTCTCAAGAGTCTTCTCCAACATCACAGCTTGAAACTATCAATTCTTCGGCACTCAGCCTTCTTTATGGTCCAATTCTCACATCCGTACATGACCACTGGAAAAACCATAGCTTTGACTCTATGGGCCTTTGTGGGCAAAGTGATGCCTCTGCTTTCTAATACACTGTCTAGGTTTGCCATGCCTCTCCTTCCAAGGGTCAGGTATCTTAATTTTATGGCTGCAGTCACTGTCACCATGATTTTGGAGTCCAAGCAAAGAAAATATGTCATTGCTTCCACTTTTCCTCCATTTGCCATGAAGTGATAGAACTGGATGCTATGATTTTAGTTTTTTTAATATTAATTTCATGTATTTATTTCTATCTTTGGATGTGCTGGGTCTTTGTTGCTATGAGGGCTTCTCTCTAGTCGTGGAGAGTGGGGCGGCTACTTTCTAGCTGCGGTGCACGGGCTTCTCACTGCGGTGGCTTCTCTTGTTGCAGAGCATGGGCTCTAGAGTGTGCGGCTGCAGCAGCTGCAGATTGCAGGCTCTAGAGCACAGACTCAGGAGTTGTGGTGCATGGGCTTTGTTGCTCTGAGACCTGTGGGACCGTCCTGGGTCAGGGATTGAACCTGTGTCTCCTGCATTGGCTGGTAAGTTCTTTACTGCTGAGCCACCAGGGAAGCCCGATCTGTTTTGTTTTTTTTTTTTAATGTTGAGTTTCAAGCCAACTTTTTCACTCTCCTCTTTCACCCTCATCAAGAGGCTCTTCAGTTCCTCTTCGCTTTCTGCCATTAGAGTGGTATCATCTGCATATCTGAAGTTGTTGATATTTCTTCCGGCAATCTCGATTCCAGCTTGTGCTTCATCCAGCCGGCATTTCACATGATGTACTCTGCATGTAAGTTAAATAAGCAGGGTGACAATATACAGCCTTGACGTACTCCTTTCCCAATCCATGTCCGGTTCTAACTGTTGCTTCTTGACCTGCATGCAGGTTTCTCAGGAGACAGGTAAAGTGGTCTGGTACTGCCATCTCTTTAAGGATTTTCCACAGTTTGTTGTGATCCACACAGTCAAAGGCTTTAGTGTAGTCAGTGAAGCAGAAGTACATGTTTTTCTGGAACTCTCTTGCTCTCTCCATGATCCAGTGAATGCTGGTGCGCTTGCACTGGCCAGCTAAACATCTGGCGTGCAAGCTGCCCACTCCCCCGTTATTGTGACAGGCAGAAAAAGCCCGGGAAATTGTCAAAATGTCCACTAGGTGGAGCTACAATCCAGGGTGAGACCCATAGGTGGGCCCCCGCCCCCCGCCCCACCATTTTGATTTTTCCTCTCCGCAAGCACAGCTCCCTTATCTCGCACAGTGGTCTATGTTTTTCGTCTGTATCTGAGACTAGGGTAGGAGCTGCGGGAGGCCAGGGCTTGTGTTTTTCGACGCTGCATCCCCAATGCCCAGAGCAGCGGCTGGCACGTGGAGGGCCCTCAGGGAGGGAGTGGATACGTGAGTGCTGCCCCAGACCACTCTAATTTCCATCTCTGGAATTCGACATTAAAGTGGGTGCAGAATCGTCTCAGGAGAGAGGCTGGGCAAGGTGTCACATCCACCAAGCGCAAGGCCTGGGTTTTGAAAAGCAGGCACTCTGTCCACACGCAGAACTGCCAGGCTGTGTCCGACTCTTTGCGACCCCAGGGACTGCAGCACGCCAGGCTCCCCTGTCCTTCACCATCTCCCGGAGCTCGCTCAGACTCACGTCCATTGAATCAGTGATGTTACCTAACAATCTCATCTTCTGCTGCCTGCTTCTCCTCTTGCCCTCCTCAGCCTGTGTACCCCTCCTGATACACTCTGGCCAGGGCTGCGTGTGTGACAGCAGAAAGGAGTCTCGCTTAGGAGCCAGAGATCCAGGTTCAAGGTGTTGTTTGGCCACCCACTTGCTGTGTGACATCGAGCAGGCCACTTGGCCTCAGCCCCTTTATCTATCAAAGGAAGTGGTGGAACCAGTCCAAAAAGCTAATTTGATGCAAGGCCAGGTAAACAGACATATTATTGTCTGTCTCAAGGCAAGAGATTTCAACTCTACCTTGAGGCAGCAAGGAGGACCCAGGTGGGCCCAGGAGAGCCTGGAGCAAATTCTAGGAGAACATCCAGCAAGGGTGTGATGACCATCCGCTCCTCTCCGAAGGGCAGTCAGAGCAGAGTCGTGTTGGGTGTCCCAGTGTTGCCTGGTGGTCTTCACCAAGGGTCAGTGTCCGGAGGGGAGGCTGATGTTCACAATGCAGTAGTCTGCAGAGAGGGACTCCTCATGATGACCTCTGTCTTAGGTTAAAGATGAAAACTTCTAAAGAGGGAGTCAGAGGGAGTCTGAGACTGGGTACTAAAGACAGAAGGGCTTCCTGGAAGTTGGGGTGTGGATGTAACACGAAAGTGAAAGTTGCTCAGTTGTGTCCGACTCTTTGTGACCCCATGGACTATACAGGATTCATGGACTATACAGAATTCTCCAGGCCAGAATACTGGAATGGGTAGTCTTTCCCTTCTCCAGGGGATCTTCCCAACCCAGGAATCGAACCAGGGTCTCCTGCATTGCAGGCAGATTCTTTACCAACTGAACTATCATGGAAGCCCAGATGGAACATGGGCACTGTTGTGAAAGAGCAGAAGTCAGCAGGAAAGGGGTCCAGAGAGCTTCTGGCAGATTTTTAGAGTATTTTCATACCAACATGTTGGAGAGATGGTCCCTGACTTGTCTTTAAGCTTGGACACCCCCTTCCCGTGGCCCCTGACTGTCTGCTCTTAAGGCAAAACTTCTCCTGTCTCTTCTTTTCTCTTGCCACCGGGCCTTGAAAATCCACAAGAGGCTTTCCTCAAGGACAGCGTGGAAGAAGCTGCTCTGATCTAGTCCATCAGCCCTTCTGGGGCCAGGCCTGCCTGGATATTTCTGGCTCTCCCAAAAGAAAACAAGCTCTTGCCCAATAATATAAGCAGGCAAAAATCTTTACCCAACAAAACAAACAAACCCAGTTCCTCCAGGCCATGCCCAGCCTTCCTAATATGGCATCCGGGATAGGACCCTTGGCATCTGATCAACATGGGTAGTCCCACTCCCAGGAGAGAAAAAGGAACTAAACCCAGGTGGCAGATAAAGGCCACATTCACACCAGGTTGGCTCCCAAGGTTGGATGGGCTTTTCACGGGTAGGGTCAAATATACCTGGATGAGATACAGGAGGCTGAGCTAAATTTGAATCTCAGCTACAAATACTTTTTTAAAAGTATGGACTGCCCTGGGGGTACAGATGATGAGGATTCACTTGCCAGTGCAGGGGACACAGGTTTGATCCGTGGTCTGGGAAGATCCCGCACACTGCAGAGCTGTTTGGCCCGTGTACCACGACCGCTGAGCCCAGCACTGCAACCACTGAAGCCTGCAGGCCTGGAGCCTGTGTTCCGCAACGAGAGAAGCCCTCACAAGGAGAAGCCCTCACACCAGCATGAAGAGTAGCCCCTGTTCGCCACAACTGGAGAAAGCCCACATGCAGCAGTGAAGACCCAGCGCCACCAAGAGTAAAATAATAATAATAAAAAAAGTATAAGTATACCTCACAGGCCATTTGGGACATACTTATACCAAACACTTATCCATTGTTTATCAGAGATTCAAATCTAACTGGCTTCCAGTATTTGTATTTGCTGGATCCGGCAGCATTTTGGGACGGCATGTAAATACAGTGAAGAAGAAAACTGGGCTCCGACTGGTGTCTTTAAAAAAAAAAAAACCACCAAAAACATTTTGTATTGGGATATAGCCAATTAACAATGTTGCGATAGTTTCACCAAACAGCAAAGGGACTCAGCCACACATACACTCGCTCAGTTGTGTCTGACTCTTTGCTACCCCGTGGACTATACAGTCCATGGAATTCTCCAGGCTAGAACACTGGAGCCTTTCCCTTCTGCAGGGGATCTTCCCAACCCAGGGATCAAATCCTGGTTTCCCACATTGCAGGCGGATTCTTTACCAGCTGAGCCACAAGGGAAGCCCGTCCATGTATCCATTCTCCCCCAAACTCTCCTCCTATCCAGGCTGGCACATAACATTGAGCAGAGTTCCATGTGCTCTACAATAGGTTTTTGTTGGTTACCCATTTTAAATGTACCAGTGTGTCCATGATCTTCCCAAAGTCCTTAACTATCTCTTCCCGCCAGCAACCATGAGTTCGTAAGTCTGAGAGTCTCTTTCTGTTCTGTAAGTTCATTTGTAATGGAAGGAGCCCCTGTCAAAGAAGGACTTCGTGTGCAGGTAACTCTGAGAGTTAGTACCTGATGTCATTTACATATGAAAACTCAGCCTCTTTGCACTAAAAATAGCTTTCACCATTTTAAAAGCTACCCTGGAAGTTTGAAGTCAGTTTCAGCCTTTGGGAAATATGTTTGACTTTTTGTTACAGAAGGAGTTTGAACCCATCATTGCCCTCTGAGGAGTCATTTCCAAGGACAAAATCATAAGTAAGCTTTAGGGATCCAGCACTATCTATAATAATTGTAACACGTTCATAGCAGTGCTGTACATAAGAGAATTGCTGAATCCTCCCAGAAAGATTGAAAACCAGAGAATAACTCAGGTCCGATATCCGGGGACCAGTTATGTGAGTTGATGGTCTAATTACTAGACAATTAGGCAGTCATCGAAACCAATGCTTATTAAAGCTGTTACAACACAGAGTGTGCTTAAAATTTGATGGTGAGAGGGGCCAAAACAGAACACAAAACTAAAATAAAAGCTTGTTACCTGTCGAGAGAAAAGACACTGAAAGGAAATAATGCTAATTTATTAGGATTGTTTTTATAGGGTTTATAGGATTGCTAATTTGTTAGTGATTGTTAGGTAATTTTTTCTTCCATAGTTTCTTTTTCCTAAAGGCCCTTTAAAGAGTGTGTATTCGTTTTATCTCATTAAAAAAGACCCTGATGCTGGGGAAGGCAGGAGAAGGGGATGACAGAGGATAATATGGTTGAATGGCATCACCGACTCAATGGACGTGAATTTAAGCAAGCTCCGGGAGATGGTGAAGGACAGGGAAGCCTGGCGTGCTGCAGTCCATGGGGTCACAAAGAGTCGGACATGACTGAGCGACTGAACAGCAACAACAATTCATTTTATCCTTAAAACAAAACTGAAAAGTCTTCCAGGATCCTCCCTGTCTTCCCAGATAGACAGGTAGAATCCAGAGTCTACCCAAGGTTATCTCACAAACGTCTACACTGTGATTCTCCTGTCTTTCCTCCCTTCCTTCCAGTGAATCAGAAGTACTTAAGAAATGCCTCTCGGGCACAGCCCTGCAACCAGTGTAGTTGGAACCTTGAGCTGAGAACACATAAAGCCTGCCCTTGAGGGTCTTAACAGCCACACTGTTATGTAGAACCTGCTAATTAACCCCTAGATTCGCCTCCTCCAGAATGCCTGCCAGGATACCCTCTTCTTGCACTCTCACAGGGCTCTATGTCCTCACCTGATTTCCCAGGTGAAGATCATGAGCTTCTTAAGGTCAAAGACTGTGTCTCTTTTTTCTGACTCCCTAGAGCATGTAACTGGCCTCAAGACAGGTGGCGCTAGTGGTAAAGAACCTGCCTGAGATGTGAGTTCAATCCTGGGCCAGGAAGATCCCCTAAAGGAGGGCGTGGCAATCCACTCCAGTATTTTTGCCTGGAGAATCCCTTGGACAGAGGAGCCTGGTTGGCTACCGTCCACAGAGTCGCAAAGAGTTGGACACAACTGAAGCAACTTAGCAGCAGCATATGTGTGCTAAATGAGTGTTTCCTACATCCTACAAATACATGGAAATGACCTGGAGCATCCTTCACCCTCAGATTTGTCATCTTGATTTTCTTAGCTGCTTGCCTCTTCCAGGCCTGGTCTAGCCTCCAGTTGCTACCTATCCAAATATGAGAAAGGTTAAGACTTCCTTTTGTTGTAAATGTTTTTATGGCCTTACACATCTGAACGCTCAGTGCATTGTCATTCATTTGCTTGAATTGATCCACCAGAAATCTCAGACAATTAGTTTATTGTTATATGACTCTATAAAAGCAACTTTATACATGCTCAAATTTAGCAATTTTGGGGATAAAAACAGTGCTTGTTTAAGTATAAAAAAGAAAAGTGGAGAATTTATAAACTGTGTAACTGTTTAGAGCAGGGGTCAGCAAACCTTTTCTGGAAAAGGCCAGATGTAAACATTTTTGGCTTTGCTGGCCATGCGGTCTCTATCACAGCCACTCAACTCCATTGTTGCAAGAAAGCAGGCACGGACAAGACAGAAAAGAGTGGGTGTGCCAAGAAACCTTGGTGTGTGCACGCTGAGATCTGAATTTTGTGTCATTTTCACATGTCATGAGTTCTTCTTTGGATTTCTCCCTCCCCTGCCCCCTACCAAACATTTAAAAATGAAAGAACCATTCTCAGCTCATGGGCTGTACAAAGACCAGTGGTGGGTTTACTGCATGGGCCCTGAGTTCAGCTCCAGCCTCATCAGTCACGCTTACCTTTTCTTTTTCTCTCTCCTCAAGTTATTTATTTTTAATTGAAGGATAATTACAGTATTGTATTGGTTTCTGCCATGCATCAACATGGATCAGTCATAGGTATACGTATGTCTCCTCTCTCTTGAGCCTCCCTCCCACCTCCCACCCTGACCTTTAAAAAAAAATATTTTATTTGGTTTTGTCTGGTCTTCACTCTGGCATGCAAACTCTTAGTTGAGGCACGTGGGATGTAGCTCCCTGACCAGGGATTGAACCTGGGCCCCCTGCATTGGGAGCTCAGAGTCTTAACCAGTGGACCACCAGGGAAGTCCCTACACTGACCTCAGGGCAATTTCTTAAACTTCCCAGTGCTCAGTTTCCTCGGGTGTAAAATGGTAGAAAATAAATGTGAACCTAGCCTAGGGCTGTGTTGAGGATGGACTGTGATTCAGCCTGCGCACTGTAGGAGCCTATAAGCACTTTCTTGGTAGCTATTGTTCTTTTAAACTGTAAAGAATACCTGATTTAAACTGTTAACTGTACCTGATTACAAAGAATGATGATAATACTGTGATTCATGTCTTTCCCGTATTTTGATATAGTGCTCAGTCCCCACATGCATCCAAATATTTGGAAGAAGACCCTTTCTCTGTCTCTCTCTCTTTCTCTCCCTGCCTCTCAGGAAGATTCATATTTCTGGCATTTCTTTATGTTGGTTTTAGAGGCAGATGATTTTAAAAGTATATTCTTCATTTCAGGACTTCCCTCGTGGTCCAGTGGTTAAGAATCCGCCTTGCAATGCAGAGGATGTAGGTTCGATCCCTTGTCAGGGAACTAAGATCCCATGTGCCGTAGGGCAGCTAAGCCCATGAGCCCCAGAACCACAACTAGAGAACCCGTGCACCACAACAAAAGATCCTGCATTATGAAACGAAGATCCTACGCGCAGCAACTAAGATCGATGCAGCCAAACACATACATCAATTAATACTTAAAAAAGAAAAGTATACTCTCCTTGTCATTGCATAGTATCACCCATGCTAGGTGCCACTCATTTATTTTTCCGTCCCACTCTCTCTCCATGTTCCTCTCTCCCTCATCAAGAATTCTGATCCATTGGTCTGGGGTGGGGAACAGACAGAGGTATTTGTTTTTAAAAGCTCCTCAGTGATTCTAAGTGCAGCCAGGGACCCACTGGTCTACATCTTATTAGTTTCTAATGTCTTGCTCCTCAGAGTGGCCTGGGGGCCAGCATCAGGGGCTAGACCTTCAGGGTCTCAGGCATCACCCCGGGCCCCCTGAACCAGAACACGCACTTGAACAAGATTCCAGGGGATCATCGGCTCAGTTATTAATAAGTTAAGAAGCACACAGCTCTTGCATCGTGCGTGTACGCCTCCCTTTAAGTAATTGATGTGTACTTGGAAGTGGTGTCTGAGGCTCGATGCTGTAGACGGATTTGTGTTCTAGATCCGAGGTGGGGCTGGGAAAACGTCAACTGCTGAGGCACGTGGGTTTTCCGCTTGTTTATTTTTTTCCTTTTTAAATCTTGGTTTCTCGTAAAGCGAGGTCCCTTTGTCGTCCTCTGTCTGGCAGAGTGCAGGGGGCGGGACTGTGCCAGGAAAAGCAAGTTAGGACCCAAGAGGCCACCAGGGGCCTCTTTCCCCATGACCCCAGAGGGTGGACGTCACCGGGACTCATGGGGCTGTCAGGGGTGGGCTGTGGGTGGCATTTCTTAATATAGTTAGTCAATAGCTGCGTTTTCTAAGTGCCACAGAGGACTAAAAGAATGTCACTTAAATGTCTGGCGTGGAGGTTACTGATGACATTGAGAGGGACATTTCCCAGGCCTTAGAAGGAGAACAGATGTCACAGAAGGGGGCGTCATGGAGACAGATCCCTCTGCTCAGGCCTGGTCACTGCCTTTTCACCACTTTGGCTCTGGGCACGAGTATAATGGTGTGAGCAGAGAGCTGGCATCACCCAGGGAGACTTTGACCTTGCAGTCCTTGGAACTTGGCCTTGCTCAGGTCAGAGGAAGAGCTGAACACTGCTGGCTTTCTCCCCTTTCCTCGGTTTACTGGCCTGTACAAAGGGCACATTGCTGCAGCCAGCCATGTTGCAAAACTCGATAGTACAGCCTTGTTTCTCTGGGCATTTCCTTCCTTCTTTCCACCTGAGGTCTTGAGAAGAGGGTTCCTGTTCTAGACCTCCCTGCCTCTTCCCAGGCAAACAGGGAATTGGGGGAGAGAGCAGCAGGAGGCGGCAGGTCCCACTCTGCCCTTACCCTGTGACCTTCAGCTAAGCATTTTGCCCATCCGAGTCCTCATTCAGTATGAAAATGGGAAGAACACATCCCTCTTTGCAGGTGGCTATAGAAGTCTGTAAAGCAATGTATTGAAGAGTTCTTTGGGGACTTCTCTGGTGGCTAAGAATCTGCCTTGCAATGCAGGGGATGAGGGTTTGATCCCTGGTTAGGGAACTAAGATCCCGCATGCTGTGGAGCGCCCACTGAGCTGGCCAGCCACAACTTGCCGGGCTCTGCAATGAAAGATCCCACATGCCGCAAGGGACTAAGACTTGATGCAGCCAAATACATATATAATTTTTTTTTTAAAAGTTCTTTGAAAACCAGGTTCATGGTTTCAGTAGCTGTGCATAGTCTAAATGAGCATCTCTTGGATTGAATCATCTCTCTCCTACTAGACCTGTGATGTCAGCTTAAATCTCTTCCATGCCACTTTTTTTTTTCTGGGAATGACAGCTGACTTTAGAGTCTGATCAGTTCTGCAATCTTCAAGGAAATCAGCTCAGGCAAGATTACTTATTGGTGTTAAAACTATTAGGAAGTCTATCGGCAAGGGAATGGACAGCACAGTTGTGGCATATTCATCTGATGAAATAAGACAATCATAGGGAAAAACCTTGATACCCATAACAATATGCGTGCATCTCACAGACAATGTTGAGTGAAAGAGTTCATATTATAGGGTGCTAATTATACAAAGTACAAGTATATCAAGATTGCCGGGAGAAATATCAATAACCTCGGACATAAGATATGCAGATGACACCACCCTTATGGCAGAAAGTGAAGAAGAACTAAAGAGCCTCTTGATGAAAGTGAAAGTGGAGAGTGAAAAAGTTGGCTTAAAGCTCAACATTCAGAAAACGAAGATCACGGCATTCGGTCCCATCACTTCATGGCAAATAGATGCGGAAACAGTGGAAACAGTGGCTGACTTTATTTTTCTGGGCTCCAAAATCACTGCAGATGGTGACTGCAGCCATGAAATTAAAAGACGCTTACTCCTTGGAAGGAAAGTTATGACCAACCTAGATAGCATATTCAAAAGCAGAGACATTACTTTGCCAATAAAAGGTCCGTCTAGTCAAGGCTATGATTTTTCCAGTGGTCATGTATGGATGTGAGAGTTGGATAAAGAAAGCTGAGTGCAGAAGAATTGATGCTTTTGAACTGTGGTGTTGGAAAAGACTCTTGAGAGTCCCTTGGACTGCAAGGAGATCCAACCAGTCCATCCTAAAGGAGATCAGTCCTGGTGTTCATTGGAAGGACTGATGTTGAAGCTGAAACTCCAATACTTTGTCCACCTGATGTGAAGAGCTGACTAATTTGAAAAGACCTTGATGCTGGGAAAGATTGAGGGCAGGAGGAGAAGGGGATGACAGAGGATGAGATGGTTGGTTGGCATCACCGACTCAATGGACATGGGTTTGGGTGGACTCCAGGAGCTGGTGAGGGACAGGGAGGCCTGGTGTGCTGCAGTTCATGGAGTCACAAAGAGTCAGACATGACTGAGTGACTGAACTGATAAGAAGTACAGAAGGGGCAAAACTCATCTGTGTGAAGAAAGTCAGAAGGGTTTTCCTTTGCTTGGGGGCTATTATCTGGGAGGGGCATGAATGGGAGCCTGCTGGGGAACTAGGAACGTCCTCAGTCTTCATTTGAGTTGTGATTATGTGAGTGGAAACATACATAAATATCTTAGCACAACAGGAACTTCATGCATTTTCTGGTAAACGTAACACTCTCTATTATGTGATTTAGTTGAAAGCTTTTAACGAGTCTTATCAAGACTTTAGATCTAACTTCTGGTTTCCGAGAAATGTAGGGACAGATGGATGAGCTAAATGGTACCGCGAGGAAGCAACTGGACAATTCCAGAAGCTGGCCCTTCTGCAGGACAATCAACGCAGTATCTTTCTCAGGGGTAGTTAGTTGAGGTCAGAAGAGCTCAAGAGACATCACGACCTTGGTCTGGATCCTGGTTTGGACAAAGCAGCTATGAAGGAAACTTTCAGAGGCGCATGCTGTGTGCGGTGTTTAGTCGTTCAGTCATGTCTGCCTCTTTGCGACCTCATGGATTGTAGCCCGTCAGTTTCCTCTGTCCATAGGGATTCTCCAGGCCAGAATACTGGAGTGGGTTGCCACGACCTCCTCCAGGGGGTCTTCCCAACCCAGGGATCAAACCCAGGTCTCCTGCATTGCAAGTGGATTCTTTACCGTCTGAGCCACCTGGGAAGCCTGCTTTACAGTATACAATTAATTAAAATATCAATATCTGTTGAAATTTTTTCTAAAAGAAAAATCTGTTAAATTTTTGATAGAGATTACAGTTTACCTTCTATGGAAATTGTAACAATTTAATTCATACCCATAGAGGCACATCAGTTCAGTTCAGTCGCTCAGTCATGTCCGACTCTTTGTGACCCCATGAACTGCAGCACGCCAGGCCTCCCTGTCCATCACCAACTCCCAGAGTCCACCCAAACCCATGTCATTGAGTCAGTGATGCCATCCAACCATCTCATCCTCTGTTGTCCCCTTCTCCTCCTGCCCTCAATCTTTCGCAGCATCAGGGTTTTTTCAAATGACTCAGCTCTTCGCAACAGGTGGCCAAAGTATTGGAGTTTCAGCTTCAACATCAGTCCTTCCAATGAACACCAGGACTGATCTGCTTTAGGATGGACTGGTTGGATCTCCTTGCAGTCCAAGGGACTCTCAAGAGTCTTTTCCAACACCACAGTTCAAAAGCATCAATTCTTCGGCACTCAGCTTTCTTTATAGTCCAACTCTTGTATCCATACATGACCACTGGAAAAACCATAGCGCTGACTAGACGGACCTTTGTTGGCAAAGTAATGTCTCTGCTTCTTAATATGTTGTCTAGATATGGATCAAGTTTTTGATGTCCTTAGGAATTTTTTTCCTGGTTTTGTTTTTCATGTTTTAAAGTATGATAATGCTAATTTGGTTCTATTGGAAAATGTTATTTTCAAAAGATTTTTGTTTTGTTTAGTCACTCAGTCATGTGACTCTTTACCACCCCATGGACTGTAGCAAACCAGGCTTCCCTGTCCTTCACTATCTCCCGGAGTTTGCTCCAACTCATGTCCATTGAGTCAGTGATGCCATCCAACCATCTTATCCTATGTAATCCCCTTTTCCTCCTGCCCTCAATCTTTCCCAGCATCAGATCTTTTCCAACGAGCAGGCTGTTCACATCAGGTGGCCAAAGTATTGGAGCTTCAGCTTCAGTCCTTCCAATGAATATTCAGGGTTGATTTCCTTTAGGATTGACTGGTTTGATTTCCTTGCTGTCCAAGGGACTCTTAAGAATCTTCTCCAGCACCATAGTTTGAAAGATGTTTACTGGCAAAAAATTAGGATTCATTTTCAGGTTGGTGAAGACAAGTCAACCCATAGGACCACCTTGGAAGTTTCCCTTTCTGTAAATAAACCTTTCAACAAGGAAATGGACATTTACTGGACTTCTGTTTATGCCAGCACTTTATGCATTTTCTCATTTCATAATAGCTATGTGTTTTTCCTTTTTTAATTAGGTTTAGTGGAAAAGTAATATAAATTAAAAAAAAACAATATAAATTTGATGAAAAATATTTTAATCACCTAACAAATAGGCAATGAAACATGATTCCCCTCCCTGCATGAAACTCTTCTTCCCAGTTCCTCTTCCCAAAGGCAGCAACTATTAATGGTTTCTTGTGTATCTTTTCAGAAACAAAGCTTTCTTTGTTCACACAAGCATCTCTATGAATTGTGGTTCCTATATCAGTGGTGTATTATACATGGGTGCTTTGACTCAACATATCTGAGAGACTCTTACGTATTTGCTCTTACGAAGGCCACCGATGGTCTCCCTGTGGTCAGACCCAAGGCCACCTGTCAGTCCCTTCCTTACCCCAGGGCTTCCAGGGCTGGTACTCTCCTGGGTTTCCTCCTACCCCCTCAGCTCTTTTGCTGGCTCCTTCAGGCCTCCCTGACCTCCGAACGTCATACTACCGGCCGCATCCTTGAACTTTTCTCTGCCTACACTCACACCCTGGATGATCTCATCCGGGCTTGATATCACCCCTATAGTGACAACTCCCGATTTTATATCTCTAGCCCGAGTCATGCCCTGAACCCCAGATTTCTTATCAGATTGCCGCTTGAATTGCCATCAGATGTTTGACCAATGACTCAAACGGAAACTGTCCAAAATGGAACTCCTGACTTAAGTCCCTACCTCTTCACCTCCTGTCGTCTTCCCCCTTTCAACTCCATTTTTTTCCCCCAGTTTTTCAGACATCCACGAGTTCTTTCTTGCTCTCAAATCCCATATCCCACCCATTAGCAAATCCCATCGACTCTTCCTTCAAGCAATACCTGACCAGTTCTCACCGTCTTCGCTGCTACCTGGGTCTGAGCCACCATCAGTCATTACCTAGATTATTGCAATAGAACTAACTAGTCCTTTGTCCTCTAGCCTTGCTCCCCTGCCCAGTCTCTTCTCCATACAGCAGCAGAGTAGTCCTGGTTAAGCAAGATGAGGTCCTGTATTCCTCTGAGGAATCCTGTCTCTTACAGTGAAAGGCGATGTCTCTGCAGTGGTCCGGGAGCCCCATGTCATCTCTTTGTGGACTCGCCACCTGTTCCTCCTCCGTTGCTTCTTCTGCTCCAGCCTGCCTCGCCTCCTGACTGCCCCTTGTCAACACCAAGGCTGTCTTCGACTACTTGCAGTTCCTCTGCTTGAGAGCTCTTACCTCAGATATTTGCATGGATTTACTTGCTCACCTTTGTCACATTTTTGCTAAATGTGACCTTCCAGTGGGATTTACCGTGACTAGTGGATTAAGATGGTGATCTGCCACTTCCCATCTTCCTTGTATGCTTTATTATTAATTTTTTGTAGCATGCATCACTTACTAACACAGTAGGTCATTTATAAGAATATAAGCTCCACAAGGACAGGTGGGAGTCAGGGGGGGTTCATCCATTTGCCTCCCACTTTTGCTGTTTTCATCATTGCAGTATCCCTAATGCCTAGAATAGTTCCTGACACATAGTAGATGCTTAATGAATATTTACTGATTGAATTATGGAACAGATATCATTCTATTTGATTACATGGCCACAGGAGTCCACTATATGGATGATGTAATGACAGCACAGTGGTGGCTAATTTTCACAAGGCATGTCTGATAAGGTCCTATATGAATTCAGACTCATTTATACTTCTCACCAACCTTGTGAGCTAGGTTTGATAATCACTTCCACCTAATAGATGATGAAACTGAGGTTTAGACAGTTTATTCCCCCAGTTCCACAGATAATACATGATCATGCCATTCTGGCTGTCTTGAACTAGCACATTTAATTTCTGTGCTAGACTGTTGCAGAATGGGTTTACTTAACCAGTTTCCTACAAATGGACACAACCTTTTGGTTCTCAGATGAGGCAAGCAAAGCTCAGAGAGGTTAAGAAGCTTGCACAAGGTCATACAGCTAGAATTCAAGTCCATCAAGTTGAATCCTGGGTTGGAACTCTCAATCACTACCCTGTCTCACCTCCCAAAGTCGCCTTCTCCCTAAGGAAAAGGATTGGGGTTAGGAGGGCAGTCCTACAGCATATTCAATAGCAAAGATATCACTTTGCCGACAAAAGTCTGTATAGTCAAAGTTATATTTTTTCTAGGAGTCATGTACGGTTGTGAGAGATGGACCATTAAGAAGGCTGGGTGCCGAAGAGTTGATGCTTTCGGACTGTGGTGCTGGAGAAGACTTGAGAGTCCCTTGGACAGCAAGGAGATCAAACCAGTCAATTCTAAAGGAAATCGACCCTGAATATTCATTGGAAGGACTGAAGCTGAAATTCCAATACTTTGGCCACCTGATGTAAAGAGCTGACTCACTGGAAAAGACCTTGATGCTGGGAAAGATTGAGGAAAGAAGGGGGCAACAGAGGATGAGATGGTTGCCTGGCATCACTGGCTCAATGGACATGAGTTGGAGCAAACTCAGGGAGATAGTGAGGGATAGGGGAGCCTGGCGTGCTGCCATCCATGCGGTCTCAAAGAGTCGGACATAATGGAACGACTGAACAACAACAAGGGTGGTGGCCAGCTTTGATTTTATCCCAAGCACAGTGGGAAGTCAGCTGGGTGGGGTAGGGGGAGGGCAGTTAGGAGCCTGATTGGACTGATCAAATCTGACTTGCCATCTGAAGTCTCTCCTGGCTGAAGTGCAGAGAACAGACTGGCTGAACTGAGGGGACAGACACATGGGCAAGGGTTTGGGGGAAGGGTTGATGGGCTCCGTGGCACTGAAAGAAAGGAGCAAGGAATGAATCTGAGGAATATTTGGCCTGAGGTCTTGCCCCTCCCTTGGGTCAGCCATACTCAAAGTTTGGTTGATTGAGCAGGGCCGGGGACAGCAGAAAGGCCCACTCCCTTGGTCAAGGTGGGACAGCTCTGAAGGATGGTTCCAGCCCTGGAGGTCTCTGAGGGATGACCAAGATCTTAAAACAGAGGTATAAATGCATAATTTCCCATTCTCATGGAGAGGAGGTTTGAGGCCAGGATCTGCCCAGGGTTCCAGAGATGTGTGGGTGGGTCGGTGGGTCCCTGGTCTTGCCAATGCATGGGAGGATCTTGATTTTCCCTGGGCACGGGTCCTGGCCCTCAGAACACATTCCTCTCCTCTCACAAACGTCTCATCTCCAGTGGTGGTGGGCCTTGGGGGTGAGGGAACTCTTGACCTTGGAATGCTGGTTCAGGCTTTCCCACTTATCTACTCTGTGACTTTGGCCAAATCCCTTTCCTTCTCTGGGTCCAATGCTTCATTGATAAGACAGGAAGTTGGAGTAATCAATGACTCAGACTTTGAGGGTTTGTTGAAAGCTATGGTCATGATGCATGTGATTTCTGGCAGCTTCAGGGGTTCCTGAAGTCCTGGGGTGGGGCAAGGAGGGGACTTAATTGGACCTCAAGTTAAGAATCCTTACATATACACACTACTATATAGAAAACAATCAATAAGGACCTACTGTATAATACAGAGAATTTGCCTCAATATTCTGTAACAACCTATATGGGGAAAGAATCTGAAAAAAAAAAAAGATATATTAATAGTATAACCGAATTACTTTGCCGTATACCTGAAACTAACACAAAACTGTAAATCAATTATACTCTAATGTAAAATAAAAATTAAATTAAAAAAAGAATCCTTGCATGAAGCCACCGAAGAGTCACAGATGAAAGGATCAAGGTGTGGCACAGACCCACATACACGAACATCACTCGGTCACAAGGAAGAATCCTACCATTGGTGACAACATGGGTGAACGTAAAGGTTATCATGTAAGTGAAATAAGTCAGAGAAAGGCAAATACCATATGATTTTACTTATATGCTGAATCTAGAAAACAAATGAACAAAACTAGAAGCAGACTCAGAGATAGAACAAACTTGTGGTTGTGGGGCGGGGGTGAGGGGCAGGAATGGGCAAAACAGGTGAGGGAGATTAACAGGGACAAACTTCTAGCTATAAAATAAATAAGTAACAGGGCTGTAATGAACAGCACAGGGAATATAGTCAATAATACAGCTGATAATATTGTAATCACTTTGTGTGGTGACAGATGGTAACTAGAGTTATCGTGGTGATCATTTCATAATGCATTGAGTCATTATGTTGTACACCTGAAGCTAATATAATACTGCAAGTCAATTATACTTCAATTAAAAAAAACCAAAGAGTTCTTGGTGAGGTAGTAACAAGCTCCATTTCTGATGACCTGCTGGGAGGACCAGTCTAATACCCTGTCCTGATCCTCCTCACAATCTTTTAAGGCAAGCATTACTTTTTCAACCTGGAAATCAGAGGCAAAACTTAAGTAACTTGTCCAAGCTGGGAGGAACTGAACTAGGACCCCCCCCAGGCCAGGTCTTTCTGAAGCCAGAGACTGTTCTTCCAGTACAGTGAGCGGCAGGCATTGCTCCTTCTGCTCCCACCTGCAGCAGACCCTCTCATAACATCATACACTCTAGGCCTCAGAGCCGCTGCTCTTCTGCAGTGCTTTCAGGAGGCAGGGCTTACCTCCTAAGGTAAGAGGGAGGACCTGAGGCCCAGAGAGGCTAAGTGGCCTGCAAGGTCACCCAGCCAGGGTGTAAAGGGAGGGGAGATGGGTGAAGGGTGGAGCTAGCTGAGAGTGGAGACAGAAGACCTCTGTGCTTCCTCCTGGAATCTGGTGTGGACAAGCTTCACCTAGTTGCAGCTGGGAAGGCCTGTAGGAAGAGGGATGGGGAAGCTGTAATTAGGGGAAGAAGGCAGGCCCTTAGGGCTGGGCCTTAGAGAATAAGCTCCAGTCTGGTCACCCCTAACAACTTGGTTCTTCCAGTTCTCCTTGCCTCTCTTCAAGCCACCCCCAATTCTCAGGCCTGTCAACCTCATCCTTATTTTCCAAGGTCAGCTTAAATGCCTTCCCTGAAAATTGGAGACCCTTTCCACCCCACCCCACCCCATTCATTTTTCCTGCCGTGACCTGGGGAGTGATGCCCACTTTGCCCAAACTCTTTGAAGGTAGGATGCTCCCCTAGGGCCCTACAGGGGAACCAAGGTGCCAGCCACCCTGATGCTTGAGCTTCTAGTTTCTCCCTTGCCTCTCCGTTGGAGGGAACCCAGAGTGTGTCTAGTGGTTAACCTCCTTAAGCCTGAGAAGGCCCCTGGGTGTTTATGTCCCCAACCCCAGGGGCCCCCATCCTGGGCCTGGGTCTGTCTCCTCCGGGGAAGACAGATGATCTCATCGAGTGTCTGCTGCCGCGCCAACCCCCGCCCACCCCCCGCTCGTCCCGCGCCCTCTGCTGCAGTTGGGACTGAATATTGCTCAGGGTACAGAGATGCTTTTGATGAATGAAATTCAAGTGGCTCGATCACTCCGAAAGGACAGGCAGAAAGTGCCCACACCGAGACTCCTCTCGTCCCTTTAAAAAGTAAAAGCACTTGGCAAGGATCGCCCTAAATCCAGCCCTGCTCCCTCCGTCCCCCAAGCTCCACCGCTGAGCCTTTCACAC